>NC_028454.1:30031118-30060627 GCF_000263155.2 Setaria italica | reverse complement strand
CATGCACACAAGTGCTTGGTAAGGAACCAGGAGAAATCCCGAACTTCAGAAATCTAAGGACCTTATTTATGGGGACTGCGATCTTAGTGACAACTTCCCGATATTGGAACACTTTCTCCAGAGTTCACCTAATTTAAGAAGCTCACTTTGCGTCATTGCAAGGTATAATGTACTTTGGCTTTTAACCTATACGCCTAAATTTGTAGGTCAGTGTCTGCCATCTTTTGTCATCTCGCCGTTTAGCCTCCACTTATATAATGGATTTTGTAAAGCCTCCACTTATATAATGGATTTTGTAAATAGTCTACGTTTAATACTTCTAATTAGTATCTAAACACGGGTGCTAAAAATAAGTGGACAAACCAGACCTTTCTCTATACGGCGGTCTAATACACTAATACCGGTACAGTAGGATATTTGCTGGTCTACGCACCTTTGTTTGACAGCCATCGCTATCCTCTTAATTACAGGCGTCTATCTACGATGAAAAAGGACAGGGAAAGGAGCAAAGATTATGCTCGAGTCCATATCTAGCATATATCAATTAGTGTGTATCACTATTTCCCAGTCTACTAATATTCCTACTTTTGCTGAGCTCGAACTTGTAGTAGCTATCACTATTGCCGGCCTCTTTAATGGTCTAGCAACACTACCATGTTACCGTGTGTGTTGCGTAACTGGAGTGTATATCAGCTGGCTAGATTCTGAAACTTCTTGTCCACCGGATTTAATCCTCGACTCAGCATCGTACTTGCATTTTTCTGAATTTAATTCAGAAATTAACCACGTTATACTTTCAGTGGTAGGCGATGTGCCCTCAATCAATCTCAGAATTTGCAAGGCCAGTCTCTCGAGGAATGTGTCTTCAGTATCGGGTCCAAACCTCCCTTTAGTACCAGTTGTGCAACCAATATTGCTATGTCAAATAACTGCTACTAAAGGGAGCCTTTAGTACCGGTTGTTTATACCAACCGGTACTAATTTGTGGACCCCACCCGACCGTCCTCGCGTCACCGCCGGCCACCCTTTCTCCTCATCCCCGCTGGCCATCCTTCCTTCTCGTCACCGCCACCTCACCTCCCCCGCGACCCTCTTGCCTAGGCCTAGCCGGCTGCCCTCGCAATGCACTCTGTTGGCCCCCTCGCGCCACCAGCCACCATTGCCCAAAGAGAGAGAGGTGGGGCCATGCACCTCGTCCTGCCGCGCCGCCATCCCTCAGATCCCGCCGCTCCCACCACGCCTCCTCGCTTTTCCATCACGTCGGCTTGCAGATCCCGCTGCTCCACGCGCCATCGCCCACTGCTGCTCTACGCGATGTCGCTTGCTGCAGCACCCCGCACCATCGCCCGCCACTTCGCCTCTACACTCCCCCACGGCCGTGTTGTCGCCTCACCTCGCCCCACCGCCGCTCCTCACCGGTGTCGCAGTGAGGGGTGCGTGGAGGGGAGAGGGGAAGGGCAGCTGTGAGGGGAGGGGAGGCGTGCCGGTGAGGAGCGGACCATGGGAAGAAGGGACCGGGGGAAGAAGGGACCAGGGGAGATGGGAGAGGGAGGGAGGCCGTTCAGGAGAAATTAAAGAGGGAGAGTCAGAAACGGATAGAGAGAAGCGGACACGTGCGGACTTCAATCCAGTGAAGACCAAATTTCGAAACCCCACCCACCAATTAGTACCGGGTGGAGCCTCCACCCGGTACTAAAGTCTCTTAAGCACATTAGTACCAGTTGGAGGCTTCAACCGGTACTAATTTATGACCTTTAGTACCGGATGATGCCTCCACGCGGTACTAAGGGGGTCAGGGGGTTCTTCGAGGATTAGCCGTTAGGCCCGGTACTAATGTTCAGCACCGGGTCAATACACAACCGGTACTGAGCCTCGGGACGAATGCTCAGTTTTTCAGTAGTGAATGTGCTCATGGATGTAGGATTGTGTGCGTGTGTTTGTTAGGATGAGTGTTCGTGTATGTATATGGTCTGTATCGTGTCATTCGAAAACCCTGTGTCTCGAAGTTTTTTTCTTGCGAATATATGTCTCGAAGTTTGTTAGCTGCTTTCCGACCATATATTTATTTATGCGAGCATTTCTAATATTTTTAGGATAAATTGCAAAGGAATAAAAATGGCGGTGGCGCCCCTCAATCAATCACTAATAGTACTCCCTCTATGGGAGATGCAATTAATTAACACCTGCCTAACTAATCAACAAAGATTAAACTAATGATAAGGGAGTACTAGCTGATTATGCAAAAATGCTATTTACAGATAACTTTTAAATGTTCCAAGTACTTATATTCGCGTATGTGTAATCCTATTCCTAGCAAATTCGAAATTATGGAGGTGCCCTGGGTGCGGTAAATTGGCGTCTTGTTCTGTTTGGATCTAGTCTTGTTATGTTTGGATCCACTCAACTAAAATTTAGCTAGTTTAAGTTTAGAAATTTTTTTAATTAGATAAAGTTTAGCTAAAGGTGTTTAGATCCACAAGCTAAATGGTAGTTGAAGGTATTTATCTATCCTATCCTCCCTCCCACTTTGCAAACCTTTCCCGAGGAAGGTGATGGAGGGGTAATTTGATCTTTTAACAGTTTAGCTAAGTTTGAAAGGAATCTTTAGCTAGCTAAACTTTAGCGGAGTCTAAACATGACCTAAGATATTAAAAAATCATTTTAGCAAAAAGAGATATTATTCCCTTACAAAATTTAAAAACAACCCTAATTATTGGTGGCTACTTTTCATGAGACGTTAATGATGCTTATCGGTACTATGCAGTTATTAATTGCTTCAAATCAAGCATGTCTCCTTGTATGGCAAAGGAAAAAAAACGCTACGTGTAATTGTAAAGCACACACCTTGCAGTAGGGTGCGAAATGATGGTCGACCGGGTTGGGGTTGCTGACGACGCCCACGTCGGCCATTGCACCCTCGGCCCCGAACGCCTCCTTCAGTACGTTCTGCCTCAGCTCCGTCCCCTGCGTGGGCCCGGTCAGCAGCCCCGTGAAGTAGCGGCGGCGGCCGACCGTGACGACCTGCAGCTGGGGGCCGACCACCGCGTCGGCGGCCATGTATTCCCTGAGGAACCACTCGGACATGGCCCTAGGCGCGCTGGTGACCACCACCTTCCTCCTCGAGGGGAGCCACAGGCGCTCGTAGACCAGCGCGTTGAGCTGCTCCATGTAGTGCTTGGGCAGGACGGCGCGGGCGACGAGGTCCATGTCCCTGGGCCTGAGCCCCGCGAAGGTGACGAGCGCCATGACCCGGACGCCGGCGCCGGCGCGGCGCTCCCCGAGGGCCCAGACGAGCGGGAAGGCGCAGAGCAGCAGCATGGCGCGGAGCAGGCTGCCGCCCTCGAAGGCCACGAGCATGAAGTAGGGGAAGAGCGTGGTGGAGCGCAGCAGCGCGCCGTGCATGTCGCACACCACCGTCCCGTCTGCCGCCGCGACAGCGGCGGCGTCATCAAGGATGGCGGCGCCCTTGGCGGTGGCGGCATGGCCCTGCTGCGGCTTGGCGGTGGACGGCGGCGGCTTGGCGGCGGCGTTGCGGTAGTAGAGCTGGAAGGCCTGGCGCCTGAGCTTCCTGGCGGCGCGGTGGAACGTGAAGAGCCATTGCGCGGCCACCTTGGGGAGGACAGCTGGAGGCACCATCTCCGGCCTCTCTCTCTCCGATCCTTTCCTAGGTACAGCACGTAAACACCGCTGCTCCTCTAGACCACTTCAGGCATGCATACAGAGTAGGAAGCTACGTGCCGGCCTGTATGTGGAGATGGTTTCGTTACTTGTAGCTCGGCAGAGACAGAGCTTGCTTGGCTCGGTTTATATCCTGTTCTGTCGCTGCTGCAAATGGTGAAGAGCGTGGGGAACTCGGAGTGCCAGGGGCGGTGTGGTGTAGTGCAGGGCGTGGAGGGAAGGGGTCTATATATAGAGGCAGGATGCGTATACGGCGGGAGTAGACGAGTAGTGGTGGTCTTGTGGCCGTAGGTAGGGGAATTTAAGGAGGTGGGTGGGAGAAAGTGAAAAGAGTAGCGGCAACAGCAGCAGCAGCGGTGGCAGTGAGTTTGACCATCGCACGCCGTGGCCGGTGGGCGAGGGGCAGCGAGCTCGGTCGATTGGTGCGCGCCTCGCCTCTGCGCCGCATTCATGAGGCCCGGGCGCGCTCTCTGCGTCGTCGTCGTCGTCCTAGGGGCGCCCGCCGGCGCCGTGCGCACCAGGATACACGGCGGCCACTCGCGCGCCGTTCGCCACCAGCCCACCACACGCATGCAGGCGTGGTGTCAGTACCCAAGGATGGGCGGCGAACGAGGCTCGCTCGCGCCGTGGACCGGGGGAAGGACGACGCCAGCCGCGCGCGGCTCGCGGGGGGAATGGTTGCCGCGTCGCTGGTCATATGCGTGGCTCCGGCTACCGAGACGTAGCGAGGGGGTAGTCCTAGCTCGCTATAGCTCGGGTGAGGGCTGAGAGGCTATGGAGCTTGGTGCCGTGCGCTGCAGCTTCATGGCGTGTGATCGACGTGACCGGCTGACCGCCGATCATTGATGGAGTCGCACGTTCGCGTTCGGGGTTGGTTTGGTGACGGGCGCCACAGGGAGTTGTACGGATGATGTGCTAGGTCCCGCCAGGGCTAGTACACTGGACGTGAGTAATCTATTTGAGGGTGCAGGATGCCAGATGAGCTATTCAGCTTTGCCGAAAGCCGCAAGCGGCTGCAGTTCCTGCCTCGCGCGCCGTTAATCTCTACGCGACGTACAGCCGAGAAAAGAACCGCAGACAGTAACGGATAACAGGTTCCAGCGTCGATCGAGTACAAGGACGAGGACTGGACTGCTGTAGTCAGGTAGGTCTACCGTCTACGGCATATGCATCATGCATGTGCTCGCTGATGTGCATGTGTATCGGTAAGGATGGGTCTCTGTTCATAGTTCATTTCCCGTGGCACCAAGGTATATATAATAAAATGCGACATGTTTTTTTTTACAAAATGTGACATGTTGGGTGAGACAGTGCGGAGTTTAAGGAGATAGTTATTGCGTCTGTTAGCAACAGCATTTCACAAACAAAATTATTTTTCTTTTCATATATTTTTTTAAACCATTTCATTGCCATCTCTTGTCAAATTAAAGGCTGCTGCAGTCAACTGTCAACATCAAGTAAAGCTATATGAATGCTGCCTGAACACTCCCTGAAACATAGGGTATTTTGGCTATGCACCTAAGCATTAGACAAAGTAAACAAAATTTTAGAAGGGAGGTGTTGACGGCAAAAATTGACACTATAGAAGTTTGTTGACTAATCTGGGCAAGCTGGTTTTATAAATATTGTCAAAACTCTAATTGGATTTTACCATTGTGTATATCTTGTTGAGACGATCCAAATGTGAATATAGAACGATGTTTAATTCGGAGTTCGGATGGAGTTATGATTGTGAAAATATTCACACCTGAACGAACAGGTCAGAACAGTTTGGATGGGCGGTCAGACCGATTTGGTCAGCCTAATTCAAGTTAGGAGTATATTTTGACACATGATTTGTATAAGATTCGACTTCTATATTTATGAAGGGTCACGGATGATTGAGGGCAACCCAATCAAATCAAAAAATTATGCATTTACTTTTTATCTCCTAAACCCTAAACTCCTTTTCCAGCCTCCCTCATTATTCATCTACTGATCTCCACGACCATAGATGGCATCCTAGGCTTGCTGGTCGACCCTAGGACACGCTAGTGACGTCCACGCCTTGACAGGGTCCCTTTCGGGCGATAGCTTCGACGACCTTTGCCTAGTTTGCTCCTAAACTAGTCGTTCATCACCACATAAGTGCACTAGTTATTCCTTTGCTGGTTTGCTCGTAAACTTTTGTGGTAGTTATCCTCTCGAACGATGGACTTGGGCTAAACTCTAGGAAATCGGTTTGACTGGGTTGTTGAACCGGTCTGACCAATCCGCGCAGCATCACTACCATTCGGTCCATTCACGACCGCATGCTCTAGTGCTTTTGTGTGTTGACCAAGATTTTGCGTCAACATGAGGTAGCAAATTATTAAGTGCATCCGTACAAGTAGTCCACAGTTTATCATATTTACCTGGTGCAATTTTTATCGTGGTAATGTAGCATGTTTTTTTACCATATAAACCATGTTTTCACAAATGTAGTGTTTTATAAATGACCATGAGCGATATTGATGAGCATTGGCCGCTACTTTTTATGAGACGATGATAGTTAAAAAAATTTAATACATTATGAGATGCTCCCTCCATCCTAAATTATAGGTCATTTCAATTTTTCTAGATTTATAGGTTTTGCTATGCATTTAGTAGTGTATATCTAGATGCATAGTAAAAGCTATGAACCTAGAAAAGCTAAAACGACATATGTCTATATGTATAGGAAAAGCTATGAATTTAGATAAACTAAAACGACTTAAATTAATTTAGGATGGAGAAACTATTATTGTATTGCACCAGGTTTAAAGCACCTATTACACCTTTGAAACATTGTTTTTTGGGTTCAAGAATTCTCACTTTGCATCACCTTTTGGCACTGGATCGGATAGCTTGGAGTGGCCTTGAGTCCACATGCCAATCATAGAAGCGGCTTGAATGTGCCATAAGGGTTGCCACAAGTGCAGATGCCATGGGCTCATGGCAAGCGGATGTGAACTATTGGCACGCTAAAAAGGGTAGAGATACACATTTTTTTTAAAATCAAATAAAAAGTTGATAAAACCATAGAACATCAAATGATACAATATATAGAAGTTTAACCGTGCTCTCTCTTCAATGTCACACAATCATGCACAGAAGGAATACATAATCTATATGCCACAGCTTGCATAAAACTATACCTGTTTTACTTGTGATGCAATAACAATATGAATACCATGGTATAAGATTTTTTAAACTTAGTGAAAGGGCCTCTAGGCCGGTGGTTAGAGCACCTGAGTAGCACCCAGCAGGTCCGGGTTCGACTCCCCGTGAGAGCGAATGAAATGGGTCTGGAATAAAAAATTATAAAAAAATAGGTAGGGGCTTCCACTACTGACTTCAGTCAAAAACAGATTTTTTTACTTACCAAATCTACTGTCTATAAAGTCATGGGTCAAGCTAATACTGAAGTCCAACACAATCCCTCCACGTTGAGGTATAAGGGAGCATAACCATGCGAACCTCGGATTCAGCTCAAGGCTCAAGACTGTTTTCTAGTTGAAAGGACAAGAAAGCATAGGAAGCAGACCTTCTGTCACACCCTGAAATGTTTGGATTTCAGAATGTGATTAGAAAGAATAATTCAACAATGATTTTCTCATAATTTTAAATTTTTTTCCTACATTTATTTTCTTGATAGGAAATTTAGTATAGGAAAAATAATTGGTTCTTTTTCAGAATTAATTAAAGTGGTTCTATGTGTATTGGATTCATGCTGATGCATCTTGATGTTTCATGAGTGCAAAGGTTTTAAAATTCATTTAGACGATGTTTGGGTGCCCCTGAGATTTTCCAGATTTCTTGGAATTTATTCTCATTTTTCTAGAGCTACTTCTATTTATTAGAAGGCTCTAGAATCTCTTTCATGAGGTCCAAATATTTTATTTGGACTCCTCGTGCCCAAACTATCTCTAGAATTTTTTTTAGAATTTTTGGGATTTTCGGAGTATTTTTCATGGTTTAAATAAATTATCTAGATTTTTCTTTACACAGGAAATTATTTCTAAAATTAAAGAAACCCATAAATCCTTTTTGGATCGGATCCAACCTAACCTGATCCAGATCCTCTTTCTGTTTGTGGGCCCCTGCACCCTTTTGGGCTGAGCCCGTGAGGCCCGCTAGGGGCCTAGTCCGACCCAGCTACTAAGCAACTCTCCCCGTCTCTTGGCGTTGTAGTACGCCGCCACCGGCCATCCTCAGCTTGCGTGCCAAGTGATCCTCGTGCTCTGCGCCCCTGTAAAATGCGAGGACCTGGCCTCGTGCACCCATGTTTCCTCCTGCCGCCTCGCTTCCCTTGCTTGCGCAGCACCGCGTGTCATCGATTGCCAGAGCCGAGCACCATTGCCATCTTTGCCGCTCCGATTTGCCATGCCCGTTGACCGTCGGAGCAAGTTGGAGCCACTAGGAGCTCCGTGACGTCAAAGAGCAGCTCCGCCACTAGTCCTCGTTGCCAATGCCCCACTAGAGCACTTCCCACACGTGAAGACCTAAGCCGGCCACCATTGTCTGCCGTCCATCGGTCGTCGTCGATTCATCGTGACTAAAGCACCGCCTGGAGAATCCACCACCACCACAGGCTTCCCCTAGTCAAGAGGAAGCTTCACCGCTCGGACTTGAAACCCCACGATGCCGGAGCCCCGCCAGCCATACGAAGGCCGAACTGCTCACCATCCAACCTTCATCACCAGCCGCTGGCAAATCCCGGCTGATTCTGTGCTCCTCCTCCGCTAGTGAGACCCTATATGAGTTCTCCTAAACCTCCTCTCTCGATCCCTCACGTTAACCGCAAGCCTAGACTGCCGAACCACCGTCAATTTTGCCGGCCAGAGAGCCATCCACCACGACCAAGCTCCCTAAGATTTTTTTGCATCTAGGCCCCTGGAGAACCCTGTAATGACTAGCTTATCTTTTGTGTCTTGTCAAATCTACATATAACCCTCTGAAAGTACTAGATGCGTTCAACTGAGCCCAAGCCATGCTCTTTTTATGAATCTAACCCTGAACTTGGGCCTTTTGACGAGCACTGTTCAATGCGTCTCGGCAAACTTCTCTGCAAGCCCTTTTGATCTTCAGTTATCACATCTAAGTCCTTGCAGCCTTGTTTAACCCATAGATTCCACGTTTCAGTTCTGTTTCAATCCATTCTTGTTGCGTTAGATTCATCCCACCTTAAACTATGTGTTTAATCATGTTCTCTATTTTGTAATTTGTTCAAAATATTAATATGATTCATCCCAACTTATATAGTTGCTTTTTTAATTAAATTCTAATTAGAGTTCAACCCGTGTTTTCATAACTAATGTAAATTTGGCTAATACTTATTTAAACAACTCTTCCAATTAAAAGCTAACTAGAGATATACCTCGAATTTTCATAAATTAAACTTAATTTAATTAATATTTATTTAATTTGTTTTATAAATAAAAGCTATGTAGGTTATATCTCGGGTTTTCATAATTAAATGTTAATTTGACTAATGTAAATATAAAGATGTTTTAAATTATAATTGGTGAGTTTAACATGAATCATAAAGCTATAAGCTTAGATGCTTTTACATGTTTCTTTTAAAATCAAATGTTTAATTTGCATGAATTGTACTTAAATATTTATAAATAAAATTGGACTAAGTTTTACATCATATTTTCATATATAAATGTTATTTGATTAATTCCATCTAAGGGTATTTCTCTTAAATACCTTTACATTATTTTTCTCAACTAAAATAAATAAAGCATGTAGCTCTTATCTTTTCTTTTATGATTGAAATATCTCGATAGCGTTGCCTTTTCAACCTTAGTTTTTTTTTCAGCGTTTCTTGCGTGACCATAGAACCGAGCCCTATCCTTTAATGCGCTCTTTGAAAGCTTTTCTTTTGACTGATGTACTATTCTTAGTTGTAGTGTTTGTTTGCTTTGTACGCTTGCGCCTCACGATTGCTATGAGTAGAAGGAACACCATTCAAGTGTTTTGAAGAGCAAGAGCTGAAGATAATCTGAGCAGCTATTCTTTCTTCTCTTTGAAGAAAGATAAGTGTGTCCTTGTGCTTTTATCCCAATAACAATATTTAATCACTATTGCATATGCCTGCATTTAATTTGATGGGTCCTATTAAGTTTTGCCTAGTTTTTATGATCATTCCTTATCAACCTAGGTTTATCTTTCTGTTGGGTAGTTATACTTAGCTGCTATACTTGGGTTAGGGTGGTTTTAATGAACTCAATGATTAAACTTTTTTAATTTATGCTATACCTTTCTGTTGGCGCTAGAAATCGGTCAACCGAATCCCCAACGTCTGACACACGACCCGGGAGAATCTGCTTAACTCCTGTTCGGGTGATTGCCCTGGTGCGGTTCGCGTGGCGTGCCAGCCAATCTGACCTGTTGATTGGCAAGGAAGAATACGTGTCAGGTCCGGAAGTCGCGATCGGCTAAATTTCCGATCTCGAGAGAGCTTATCAGCGAATCGACTGATTTGCCGTAATAAAGAAATCGGCTATAAAGCAACCGATCACTGTAGCTGTGTAGACAAAAACTACTGGAGTAATCGACACAATGCTATAGTAACAACACTAGGAACAGATCTAATCGGCTAAATGTAAAATAAGTGAATTAAATAGCAGAATATAAAGAAAGCCGAAACTGCCGATTCCTAGCTGGATAACTGGTGATAAAACTAGAAAGACAGGTAAAACCTATGATTCTAGTAAATATCGATAACTAGTGAATAAATCTAAACGAAACGACAGCGATGCGCCCGAAGTTAAAGCTTAGAATTTACTCGGTAAATGGAACTTACGAGATCGGCTAGAGGTCAAGTTGATGCAGCCCCGCCAACCCGTATGAACTCGTGAAAAAGAAGAAAGTATTTGGCGAAGTCGCCTGCTTGAAAGTAAGTATGAGGAAATAGTAGTTTGTTGTATTGATTTGTTGATGATTACAGATCTACAAAGGTAGCTATTTATAGCCCCGTACAGACGACTCCTTATCTGACTAGAACTCTATCCCTAATTCAAACAGAAAACGAATATTTACAAGTACAATTCGTACTAGGTTGGTTATTATACGCTTCACGGGCTAATCTCCCCTTCATCCTTCTATTCCTTTCCGAGCCCATACCGGCCCAATTATTCCAACCTCCTAATCGGCCGATTCCTCATCAGCAAAAGGTAACCGATTGGGAACCTGGCGTGTCCGATCCGAACCCCAAGGGTTAAGCGAGGCAGAAGTCATCGGCCGATCCCGTACTGTAGCATTGGCCGATCTTGGACTGTAGCGCCAACCAACCGATCTCGAACTGTAGCGCCATTCGGCCGATTTCCAACTGTACTTTCCCATTTCCTCTTCTCGTGGCGCCGATTTCACTAGTGATGAAATCTGGCGTCAACACATGCCCCCCAGTTTCGGAGTAAAACATAGTCTTTTACTTTGAAATTCTTTTCAACTTCCCCTCCGAAACAGCCGCAATGAAAATATCCTTCCGTTTCGCGGTCTTCCAGCTGATGATTGCAATCTTTTCGAAACGGGCGCCCATGACAACCACTACTCCCGAAAAACTCGAAACGCCGGCGCGGTAAAAATTCCATTTTTACCCTTCATCAGGCACCCTTTAAATAGCAGTTCACCCCGCACTTCCCTTTCGAGCTCACGTCCTTCTTCCTCAGCGCGTGCGCCTTCTTCTACCCTCAGCACTTTCCCTTAGTTCCGAAGCTTCCTAGCGCCATCTTCCTGTTGCTTCTTCTCTTCCCCTCCAATGGCGGCACCTTCAGGCAACTCTCCCGCGCGCAATGCTCCAGAAATGGCGCCTCCGGCAGAAGTGGCGACAGCGGTTGCTCCGCCGTCAGAAGAAGGAGCTTCATCAGAGATCCCAATGGCAATCCCCATAGCGGCCTCATCCTCCGCAGCTGCACCGGCGGTCACACCGACTACAAGGAACTTCATCCCAGAGGTTATTACCGAATCCTTCCTCTATCGGCAATGTATTTACTTTAGATCTATTTCTTACTTTTTGCACCCCCCTTTCCTTTTTAGGCGGTTAGACATCGCATCACCATCCATCTTACGGGAAATCCCGGCCTTATTTGTCTCGGACCTATGGGGAACCCAGATCCAATAGAGCTCATCAATTTAGAAACCCATAGAATCCCCTTCAAACAATCCACCATGGACCTGGATCACTGGTTGGGCACCTTTAGATCTTGGCCGAATGAAACCCCGGGTTGGAGGGAGTGGTACCAACGGATAGCCGAACCGAAGAGGGTCCAATGGGACGAGCTCAAAATCGGCCAATGCATCAACCTATCTTTATCCCAGATGGAGCGAAATGAACCGCTGGTGATAGCAGCCTCTTACTTTTGGTCTGATGCCCTCAATGCATTCTTGTTTGGACATAGGCCCATGACCCCCACACTGGCCGATGTGGTTCTGCTGACCGGCCTAGACATCTCCTCCCCGGACACACCTTTCCGCCTCTTAGCCGCAATGTCGCATCGGCTGGACACGAGAGGAATCGGCGGGTGGAAGGGATTTATCAGATGCAACAAACGGGCCGGGTCTGTTGAGAACAGGGAGCACACGGCCTTCTTAATGATGTGGCTGGAAAAACATTTCTTTTGCGGAAGAGCAGTCGGCCCATCAACCAACACCCAGGCTTTAGCCGAAGCGCTATCGGTAGGAACCCCTGTTCCCCTTGGAAAACACTTGCTAGGGGTGGCCTACCACATGCTCCACCAAATCGGCATCAAACTTTCCAAGGGGGAGCCGATTGGAAATCCAGGCGGACCCTGGTGGTTCATCAATTTGTGGCTGAACCTTTATATGAGCAAGATCTCTCAGCAGAGGGTGGAACACATGATGTTCCCCAACATTGAATCGACAGAAGATCCTACTGCTCGTCGCCGATGCACATCTTTCGGTGAAGCGGCGTCGGCTTTCCCGGGTTGCTTGTACTCTGCTACAAAAGTGGCCGAGTACTTCTGATGCTTTTACAACGGCTTTAATGAAGATGCAACCGTCTGGTTTCCTTACCAGCGAGATGACCCAATCTTCGAACTCCCAACTTGCTTCGACTCGACCACTGGCCGATTCGACGAAGAACTCACCGATGAGCTAATCAAGCCAGGAATCCTGCCAGCCAACTTCTTTTCGGGGAAGGATGCCCCTACATATGAGTTCTATAATTCTTCTGTTGTAGCAGCCAACTCGGCATGGGTCAGCTGCCGATTCAAGTATATTTTGCTAGCCGAGCCAAGTTCAGAGATGGGCTCACAACAGGTCTGGACTACAGTCGGCTGCGGGATCGGATCCCGGATTCCACCACTATTGACCTGAACAACTGGATAGTGGCCCCCTTCGCTGTCCAGCCATTCAAACTTTGGTGGGTCGAATGGAAACAATTCCTTTTCTGCAACTCCGCATCGGCGTACTGCAATCTCCTAGACCCAACCAACATTGACCCAAACGCTGAGGTATTTTCTCTTAGCCGATTTTTATTCTTTTTTTTCAACACAATTGAACGCTAATGTTCTGCTATTTCTTCAGGCTGAGAATCGTGTCCCTCCAACACACAGCCGGAGTGGTCGGCTAATAGAAGATCATCATCCATACACCGTCTACCCTCTCATCGGCTATGATGCCCCATCTGTGGACGTGATTGCTGGCCGATCAAAACAAGCACAGAAAAAGGTTACCAAGAAGACCAGTCGCCGAGTCCGAGCCCGTATAGAATCGGCAGATCCTCCCACGCTCGCATCGGCAGATACTTCGGCTGCACCACCTCCTCCAGCTGTCAGAGACATTGATACTCAAGTTGTCGCACAAGCTGGGGCAGCCGCTGCATCACTACTGTTAGAGGCCGTGCAGGTAAACTTGTGCTTAACCCTTCCGATTGTTGTTTCGATATTAATCCCTCTTTTCTTAGACCGCACAGATTACCCCTATGGACATACAACAATCGGCAGCAACCCAATCGGCCATCGACGCACCCCCGCTTCCATCTGTCGAGGTATAACACTACTTCACTGATTCCCCTAGTATTTGAATAATGTGCTTATTCAATCCTTCTGACACAGGTGATCGGCACGCCAAGCGCCCTTCAACCACTGGTCCCTTCTCGGGAAGCTGGTCCATGCACAGCACCAATCATCGTGGAGTCCTCTTCCTCTGATGAACCCATGGCACCAGCCCCCGAACCGAGGATAACGGCTTCTCAAATGCAGCTCGAGGAAATTCGATTCAAAGAGGTAAGGAATCTTTCAGCTTTATTTAGCCGATTTGCTATCACCATCAGCCGATTTATTTTTCTTCTTTATTATTTCCAGGAACAGGACACCCCCAACAACAGCCTCTTCTCTTTCGCGGTCGCACTCTCTGACGACGAAGAAGTCGCTTCTCGCCAGGTCACCTTGAGCTCCATCCCTGACGACGTCCGAGCCAAGCTTACCAGCATCCGATCCCTTCTTCAAGGAGACATTGGCCGATTAGTAGAAGATGCCTTGCCGATTCGGCAGCTTTTTGGTGACGTCAGCGGACGAGTGCCAGAAGAAGCGGAGGAAGCCTTGGCGCCGGCTGCATTCATCGAGTCCATGAGGATCCCGGTCTTCAGAGCCCTTCGTCACATGGCCGATCACGCCAAGCTGGCCAAGACTCGTGAAGAAGAGGACGCGTACAAACGTCAAGCTCAAGAGGTGCACCAACGTATTCATTTTCTGGAGGACTCCCGCCCAGGGATCGTCGGCGAGATAGACCGCCTCAAACGCCGAAGGGCAGAGCTCACCAAGGAGATGGAGCAGGTGACCAAGGCAATCAGTGCCGAAGAGAAAAGGCTCGAAGAACTCCCTTCTGTCATTGCCGATCTAAAACAGGAGAGGCAGCATTTGGCCCATGAAGCCTTGAAGCTCCACCGTAGCGCGTCAGAAGTCCCCGGATCGGCGGATGATGACCAACGGGTCTTGGACTCTGCCGATCAGAAGCTCATCGTGACGAACTTCAAGAACATGTCACTGCGGATGCCCGTCGGGTCTTGGACTTTTTGAACAACAACACCCGCCGGCGACCTCAAGCCGACAGAAGCCACCCGCTCCCTGCAAGAATCGCCCTTGAAGATGCGGCGGCGGGAACTTCGCGCCCGGCCATGGACCGGAGCCACCCTCTCCCCCATCAAGTCGAAGCGGAGGCTTCGATGAAGGAGATAGAAGAAGAATACATCCGCCTTATGATAGAGTTAGGTCGGACTGAGAGAGAGCGTAAGAAAAAGAATAGTTAATTATTATTTTTTTTTGTTCTAAGGGCGACTTGTACCTTGTCGGCCGTGTAACCCACCGTCCGTACCGAATGAATACATCGGCCGATTTGGACGATTACATGTTTTTTCTAGATGAACCGTTTTGTATCGGCTGTGCCCTGTTGATAGATCAGCTGTGCACTGTTGTATTGTGGCTAATCCTTTATGCTCCGACCCATATACTAGGGTAGTATCTTTTCAAGTACCTTCCGTTCAGAGCCCTAGTAAACTCTTCTCCCTCGATTGTTTCCAAAATATAAGCATTTCCTGGAGCACATCTGCCGATTTTATACGGCCCTTCCCATGTAGGAGACCAATTTTCGAATTTAGGATCTTTCGACCCAATCGGCAACACTAACTTCCAAACCAGGTCTCCAGGGGAGAATTGTTTAACTTTGACCTTCTTATCGTACCACCTGGCTACTTTCGTTTTGTTTTCCTCAATGCTTATCAAAGCTCTCAACCGCTGGCCAGCCAAGTCATCGAGTTCCCTCTTCATGAGTGACGAGTAGTCATCGGCCGTTAGCTGGTCCTGGAGCGAAATGCGTCTCGATCCTGCCCTTGATTCCCACGGTAGTACTGCATCGTGACCGTACACCAACTGGTAAGGGGATAACTTGGTGGCTCCATGGCAAGCCATCCTGTATGCCCATAGGGCTTCAGCTAGACATAGATGCCATTTTTTCGGCTGCTCCTCTATCTTCCTTTTGATTAACTTAATTATCCCTTTGTTGGAGGATTCGGCCTGGCCGTTAGCTTGAGCGTAATATGGAGAGGAGTTCAACAACTTGATCCCCATATCGGCTGTGAATTCTTCGAATTCCCCTGATGTGAACATTGTTCCCTGATCGGTTGTAATAGTCTGGGGAATGCCGAATCGGTAGACGATATGGTCCCTTACGAAGTCGGCCATGGTAGCCGATGTCACAGCTCTTAATGGAATTGCTTCCACCCACTTGGTAAAGTAATCGGTAGCCACCAGAATAAATTTGTGCCCCTTGCTTGACGGAGGGTAAATTTGGCCGATAAGATCTATTCCCCATCCTCTGAACGGCCATGGCTTGATAATGGGGTTCATGGACGATGCGGGTGCACATTGGACATTCCCGAATTTCTAACAATCCTGACATCCCTTATAATATTTAAAGCAATCTTCGAGGATCGTCGGCCAGTAATACCCATTATTCCTGATCATCCATTTCATCTTATGGGCCAATTGATGGGCACCACACACCCCTTCATGGATTTCTCCCATCAGAGTCTTAGCCTCCTCCGTTCCCAGACATTTGAGTAGGACGCCGTCAATTGTTCGGTAGAATAAGTCATCTTCAAGCAGTACGTATTTAGTAGCATGAAAACGCACTCGTCGTTCCACCTTCTTAGACGGATCTTTCAAGTAGTCGGCAATTTCTTTCCGCCAGTCATCGGCCGCGAGTTCCAGAGCCATAGCGCCTAGAATTGGCCGATATCCAGATGCGTGCTGGGCGAGCTTGTTGGCATCCTCGTTGTGATCCCTTGGGATGTGCTCGATTACTGCCGATTTAAATTCTTTTAAGAGCTGCAGGCAATCTTCGTAATAAATTCTTAATACATCGTCCTTGCATTCGGACCTCCCCGTTAATTGATCCACAATAAGCATGGAATCCCCGAAGACTTCAACAGAATCGGCCTTGAACTCTCTTAGTAGTTGTAAGCCCTTTAATACAGCCGGGGTACTCCGCTTGATTGTTAGTGGCGGTGGCTTCTATCGGCAGAGAAAAATCATAGCTTGCCCCCCGAGGCGATATGAGGACGATGCCGATTCCTGATCCGACCCCACATGACGACCCATCAAAGTATAAAGTCCAAGGCACCGGTTCCAGGAAGGTAATCTCTGGTCCGCAGTGTTGGGCTACGAGATCGGCCATGACCTGACCCTTGACTGCTTTTGCCGATTCATATTGTAGGTCAAACTCTGACAAAGCTAAGACCCATTTGCCGATTCGTCCTTTCAAGATCGGCAGTGACAGCATGTATTTTACTACGTCGTCTTTGCATACGACCACGCATTCTGCCGTCAATAAATAGTGCCTGAGTTTGGTGCATGAGAAGTAAAGACACAGGCACAACCGCTCTACTGGAGGATATCTTGTTTCGGCGTCCAGAAGTCTTCTACTGACATAATAAATTACTCGCTCCTTTCCTTCGAATTCTTGGACAAGAGCCGACCCAATAGCCTTTTCATCGGCTGATAAGTATAATTTAAATGGCTTACCAGTTTGAGGAGGAACCAATACCGGTGGTGAGACCAAGTACTGCTTGATATCTTCCAATGCTTTGCGTTGCTCCTCCCCCCATATGAACTCGTGGTCAAGCTTCAACTTCAATAGTGGTGTGAACGCCTGAATCCGCCCAGATAGATTAGATATGAATCTTCTGATGAAATTCACCTTGCCGATTAACGACTGCAATTCAGTTTTATTTTGCGGGGCCACGACTTTGTTGATAGCCGCTATGGTCTTCCGATTGATTTCTATTCCCCGTTCTTGCACCATGAATCCTAAGAACTGTCCGGCGGACACGCCGAAGGCACATTTATTGGGGTTCATCTTCAGCCCATGTTTCTTGGTGCACTCTAGCACTCTTCGCAAATCGGCCAGATGCTCTTCGTGTCCTATGGACTTGACCACGACGTCGTCGATGTAGATCTTTACCAGAATGCCGATGAGTTTGTGAAATATGTAATTCATGGCCCTCTGATACGTGGCGCCGGCGTTCTTCAAGCCAAAAGTCATCACCACCCACTCGAATAAACCAAGGTGGCCCGGGCATCTGAAGGCCGTTTTGGGTATGTCCTCTTCGGCCATAAGTATTTGATTGTATCCAGCATTTCCGTCCATGAAGCTAATAATCTTGTGTCCCGCGGTAGCGTCTATCAGTACGTCGGCCGTTGGCATGAGGTACCCATCCATCGGTGTGGCCTGATTAAGATTCTTGAAATCAACACACACACGTAGCTTTCCGTTCTTCTTGTACACTGGTACAATGTTGGAGATCCACTCGGCATAACGGCATTGCCGAATAAATTTCGCTTCGATTAGCCGAGTTATTTCGGCTTTTATGTCTGGTAGAATTTTAGGATTGCAGCGTCGTGCAGGCTGTTGGTACGGCCGATACCCTGGTTTTATGGGTAGCTGATGTTCAACAATAGATCGATCTAAACCGGGCATCTCATGATACTCCCAAGCAAAACAATCCTTAAATTCTCTTAACAAATTTGTCAATTTACATTTGTATTCTGGGTCTAAACTTGCACTAATATAAGTCGGCCTTGGTTTGGTACCATCGCCTAAGTCTATCATCTCTAATGAATCGTCCGACGTGAACCCGTGCCCTAGCTTCCCATCTTCTCGGGCGAACTGAGCCATTTATTCTGAGTCTTCGGAGCCGACTGCTCGGATCGGTTGTAGGCCAAAATCGGACACCTTCAGGAAATCGGTATCCCATACTCTGCCGGATATGCACTTGACGGTTTCGCAGCTCCACTGCTGCGTGTCGGCTGCCGCGATGCTGTATGCGGAATCGGCGTTGACTACCTCGATGTTGTCGCCGACCCATTGTACAAGACATTGATGCATCGTCGATGGGATGCAGCAATTTGCGTGTATCCAGTCCCGGCCGAGTAGCATGTTGTAGGATCCCTTGCAATTAATAATAAAGAAGGTAGTGGGAAGGGTCTTACTGCCGATGGTGAGGTCGACGCAGAGGGCGCCGCGAGCGGGAGACACGTTGCCTTCGAAGTCCTTGAGCATCATGTCCGTCTTGGTCAAGTCATTATCGCTTTTTCCATGCTTCCGGAGCACGGCATATGGCATGATGTTGACTGCAGCTCCTCTGTCTACCATTAGTCTGGTGAGGGGGCGGCCGTTGACATGCCCTTTAAGGAACAATGCTTTCAGGTGTTGCCGTTTGTCGTCCTCGGGCTTCTCGAACGTGGCTATCATTGGCTTCAAAGCCAACTGTGCCATCTATTCTTCTATCACCGACACATCCTGTCGGTCGGCAGGAGTCATAAATTCCATCGGCAGTATGAAAACCATGCTGATATCGGCTGCCGATTCATCACCCGCCGATTCGTCGCCCCCTCTATCGTTTCTTTTGGGGCGCCATACCCGAGGCCTGCCTTCCTTCTTGTCCGTCGTGCTCTGTTGTTCCTCTTCCTGCTGTTTCCACTGGCGGAGACGTTGGATCCTTCGTTTTTGAGATTTGGTCAATCCATCGGGACACCACCTGGGGTTTATTGGTTTGGTTCCTGACCTGGCGCGTTCCCACTCCGGCTCGCGTCCTAAAGGGTTTTCGTCTGTCACCTGAGCGTTGGCCATCTCTTCAAGCCGACTGTGAAAGTTGGCCCTGTTTTTTGGCCGGTCATGTCGATCAAACCTGCCCCCCCGGCCTGTCACAGCGTCTGTCTTCTGACCGGTCATATTGGTCACTTCTGCCCCCCAGTCGATCACGCACGGGAGGGCGCCGGTCGTCTTGGTCGTGCCAGTTCCTGCTGATCGGTTCTGGTCTTCCGTCTCTGGAGCGAGACCTGTTGAACGGCCGATTGCCACGATACGGGCCGTTGCATTCCGGGCAATTATCGGCCGAAGGTAGCCTGAGGTTGCTTTCCCAACAATGAATGAAGAACGGGCACCTCCAGTGATCTTCGTGCCGCCGCATCGCTTCTTCCCGGGATCTTGAGCGTTCATGTTGACGCTGATATTTCTGGAGCAGGAACTGGGAAGTAATGCGTGGCTCTTCTGATTCGCCATCGTCGTCCTCCATCCGCCGCTTCCCCTTGACATCTTCAGGCGTTGCTTGATTTCTGGGGTCTACGGCACCACTCTTTTTAGCCGATTCGGACGTCAGCACCTTTGTTTGGAGCGAGTTCTTCCCTGTATCAACCATGTTGGTGGGGAAGGGGTGCTGGTCGATCTTCATCGGCTTGGCTGATTTTGTTGGCACTTCAAATTTAAGTCTGCCCTGCTCAATGGCCGACTGTATCTGCTGCCTGAAGATTTTGCACTCATTAGTATCATGGGACGTAGCGTTGTGCCACTTGCAATATTTCATCTTTTTTAATTGTTCGGCAGAAGGTATTGTATGATATGACGAGAGCTTGATCTGTCCTTCTTGGAGGAGAAGGTCGAAGATTTTATCGGCCTTCGTCGTGTCAAAACCGAACGCTTCTGGCTCCTTTTTGCCGAACGGGCATGATATTGGCTTCTTTCCCTTGACCCACTCCGCAAGACCGACCTCAGCATCTTCTTCGGCCTCCACCTCTTCCAGGAATGCCACCTTCTTCTGGAAGTTCCTTCGTGGATCGAAAGAACGTACCTCCTGTCCAGACAATCGGTGGACGATTTGGCTTAAGCTCTCGAACTCCTGTGAGGCGTATTTTTCTTTGATGTGGGGCAGGAGACCTTGAAAGGCTATATCAGCCAGCTGTGCGTTGTTTAGAGCCAAAGAGTAGCATTTGTTCTTGATCTCCCGAAACCTCTGTACATATGAGGATATCGGTTCGTCGCTTCTCTGCTTGAGGCTGGTCAAATCGGACAGCTTCATCTCATGCACCCCGGTGTAGAAGTATTTATGAAACTGTGTTTCCAAATCGGCCCACGTAATAATCGAGTTCGGCGGTAATGTCGTGAACCACTGGAAGGCTGACCCGGACAAGGATGATGAGAATAACCGCACCCGTAGAGCATCTTGTGCAGCCGCTTCTCCGCATTGGATGATAAATCTATTCACGTGCTCCACGGTTGAAGTGTCATCCATCCCCAAGAACTTGGTGAAGTCAGGAACTTTATACCGATGGGGAAACGGCAGTAGGTCGTATGTAGACGGGTATGGTGTCCTATAGGTGTAAGTTTGTACCTTTGGTTTCAAGCCGAATTGTTCCTGAATCACTTCTGCAATACGTGCCGACCAATCCGGCTGTTGCTGGTAAACCGTCGGCTGAGGGATTGGCACGTGCTGGTATATCGGAGGTGGAATAGCCTGATGCTGAGTGAAAGTAGGTGGCATCTGAGTGAAAGCCGGCTGTGTATTTAGGGTCGGCTGTTTGAATGAGCCACTCTTTTCATCATATAGTACGAGCTCTGCTGTTTTGCTCATCTTTTGTGCGACAGGCTGGTACGGCGGTATGGTTGGTCGAGTGGCCACTTGGAAAGATGCCTGGAATTGGGGGCTTCCCTGACTGGCCGATTGATCCTGAACGGCCGTAGCTGATGGTGCCCCCCAAGGCGTTGGGCTAACTGGAGGGAACGGCGCAGAGGACAGCTGGACGGGGTGCTATACCCCATAGGAAGCGATGATGATGAAGCGCCTGAACCCCCAACAGGAAATTGGATCGGCTGAGAAACCGAATTCAAATAACCCTGGTTTGGTGGAATCGGCTGAGTATATGCCGGTCCCTTGTATCCTTGAGGTACTCCGCTAGCGAAGGATTGATCAATGAAGGCGTGATACACGAACTGTTGGACCATCTCGGCCATCTTGTCCGAGTCCTCGAAGATCGTGATCTGGCGGGGAGTTGGGAATGGAGACTTTTTGATGGTTTCCCCACTTCTGGTGCGACTGAAAGACTGTAGGCAAGCCTTCCGGTATTGTGCCGCATACTTTTCTAGTTCTTCCTTCTGGTCATCCCTGAGATCTGCTTCCGTCACCTCGATGACGTTATCTTCGGAGACTTCAGCAGCTTTCGACATGGTGGCGGTTGTATATGGTCCCACCGGGCGTGCCAAAAGTGTGTTGGCGCTAGAAATCGGTCAACCGAATCCCCAGCGTCTGACACACGACCCGGGAGAATCTGCTTAACTCCTGTTCGGGTGATTGCCCTGGTGCGGTTCGCGCAGCGTGCCAGCCAATCTGACCTGTTGATTGGCAAGGAAGAATACGTGTCAGGTCCGGAAGTCGCGATCGGCTAAATTTCCGATCTCGAGAGAGCTTATCAGCGAATCGGCCGATTTGCCGTAATAAAGAAATTGGCTATAAAGCAACCGATCACTGTAGTTGTGTAGACAAAAACTACTGGAGTAATCGACACAATGCTATAGTAACAACACTAGGAACAGATCTAATCGGCTAAATGTAAAATAAGTGAATTAAATAGCAGAATATAAAGAAAGCCGAAACTGCCGATTCCTAGCTGGATAACTAGTGATAAAACTAGAAAGACAGGTAAAACCTATGATTCTAGTAAATATCGATAACTAGTGAATAAATCTAAACGAAACGACAGCGATGCGCCTGAAGTTAAAGCTTAGAATTTACTCGGTAAACGGAACTTACGAGATCGGCTAGAGGTCAAGTTGATGCAGCCCCGCCAACCCGTATGAACTCGTGAAAAAGAAGAAAGTATTTGGCGAAGTCGCCTGCTTGAAAGTAAGTACGAGGAAATAGTAGTTTGTTGTATTGATTTGTTGATGATTACAGATCTACAAAGGTAGCTATTTATAGCCCCGTACAGACAACTCCTTATCTGACTAGAACTCTATCCCTAATTCAAACAGAAAACGAATATTTACAAGTACAATTCGTACTAGGTTGGTTATTATACGCTTCACGGGCTAATCTCCCCTTCATCCTTCTATTCCTTTCCGAGCCCATACCGGCCCAATTATTCCAACCTCCTAATCGGCCGATTCCTCATCAGCAAAAGGTAACCGATTGGGAACCTGGCGTGTCCGATCCGAACCCCAAGGGTTAAGCGAGACAGAAGTCATCGGCCGATCCCGTATTGTAGCATTGGCCGATCTTGGACTGTAGCGCCAACCAACCGATCTCGAACTGTAGCGCCATTTGACCGATTTCCAACTGTACTTTCCCATTTCCTCTTCTCCTGGCGCCGATTTCACTAGTGACGAAATCTGGCGTCAACACTTTCACTAATACAAGATCACGATGCTTAATTGGAACATGGAGAACCACCTAGGAAAATAGTGCAATCACAAGGCTATATGGCTCTAGCTTAGCTAATTAATTAGAAACTCTAGTTTGGGTGGCCTTCCTGAAAGGGCAAGAGGGGTTGCATCGTTGGGGTATAGCCCAGTCCTCTTGAGTGGTATTCTTGGCTAAGGAACTTCACTCATTAGGGAGGGTTATGCTCTGCTTTGACTTGAAACCTTAGTGGGCTACTTCTCATTAGGGAATCTTTGTAAAGGTCTCTCACCTTGGAAGTGTTTAAGAGGCTAGCTACCTCAGGCAACATGGGAAACACAACTTGTGGGTAAAGATGTACAACCTTTGTAGAGTGTCTTAAACTGATATATCAGCCGTGCTTACGGTCAAGAGCGGCCTGAACTCTCACATAATTAATCTATCGAAATTTGAATTAAAATGCTATTATTTATTGCTGTTATCTTTATTTATGTTCATGCTTAATGTGGTTTGGTATATACTTATACCTTAGTATTCAAGTGCTAATAAAATTTGACCAACTAAAAATGCTTAATGCAATCAACCAGTCAACCTTTCTTTGTTTAAACCTTGCATTCATACTTTCTCCACACTTGCTGAGTACGACATGTGCTTACACTTGCTATAAACAATGTTGCCCAGAAGAAGAAGTTACTTAAAGTTTGTTGAAAATGGTGTTGAGTTCTAGGCGTACGCAACCCCCGGTCGATTGCATGCGAAGTTGGACCCTCCGTTTCTAGGATCAAGCGTATATCTCTGATAGACTCTTTTTCTTTACGTGATACTGTTACTGTTATTAACTTGTAATATAGTATTAACTTGTAATACCACTATATGTATGAAACTAGATGTTGGCATACATATAGGTAGCACTTGATTTTGTTTTAAAACCGGATGTGACAGAAGTCATGGGTCAAGCTAATACTGAAGTCGAACACAGTTACTCCCACCACGTTGAAATATAAGGGAGCAGAACCATGGGAACCTTGGATTCAGCTCAAGGCTCAAGACTGTTTTCTAATTCAAAGGACAAGAAAGCATAGGAAGCAGACCTTCCCTCATAGTTCATGTAATTGTGGTAATGTGTTGAGTTTATGTGGAAATACATATAAGAAATTGATTACTAAAATTAGGACTTGAGTTGCACTAAAGCTTATGATGGTGTTTGACTTGACTTGGTTTTTGCGAGTTCAAAGTTTCATGATTTGTAAATTAAAATTTTGATTTTTTAAATTAAGCAAATTCTTTTCTGTTTGAATTCTAGGCATCTATGGCTTCTCGGAGAGTGGGGGAGTGGATCATCTTCCTGGTGTCTGTAGCATATTTTCGATCACGACGACCATACAGGGGATTCGTTTGTTTCTTACACTTAACTTCGTCATTTAATTGCACACCTAAGAATGTCTACCTTTATCACTGTTGAGGGCTATGTGAGCAAGTTCAGGAATAGTACAGGGGTGCCCGGTTTCGTTGGGTTATTTATGATACACACTTGCATTGTCTCCATTTTGTCGTGAGTAGAAATTGTGCCATTGTACCTTTCTTTTTTTCCTTAAAAGATGTTGTGCATGGTATATAAAATACTCCCTCCGTCCCAAATTATATACGTTTGTTTTGACTTTTTAAGGTTTATATCTTTTGCTATGTCTCTAGACATAGCGTATATCTATGTACATAGTTAAATTTATGAATATAGAAAAGCTAAAATATCCTATAATTTGGAACCGAGGTAGCACTAATTAAGCAAATGCATCACATGGTTTCTGTAACACACCCATCCTCTTTATCCATTTTAGTGCAAAAGAGATATGAGAGTACACTAGAGTATGGTCCATTTCTAATAACAATTTACCGGATTAATGTCTTCTTCCTTGGATATGATTAGGAATATAACATTAGTAAGTAAATTTACTTTTTCATCAATCAAAATTTTTATTTGGGAAAAGTTACATTTTTGCCACAATTAAATGATAACATATGGTCATTTGCCATGTTGTAATTTGTTTTTGCAATTTACCGGTGCCCTTAAAAATGACTAGCGAAATAAATTGATCTGTCTGTATCTTTGTTATATTAACCCCATTTTTTATATGTCTTTGCATGTTAAAATGTATTGCATAATAACAAGACATACGGCATACACGCGAGATGTTCTTTAACGTCGTATTCAGGGCGAGATGTTCTTTAATGTCGTATTCAGGTAAAAGACTCTGATCAACCAAGCGCCGCCTCCACGGGCACGGGTGTCGCCGCATCCCTGCTACGTTGGCGGCAGGCGCTGCCTCTCCTACCCGATGAGTCCCAACGTCCCCGGCCGCCTTCCCCTTGTGCAGGTTCCCCACCGTCGCCCCCGAGCTGAGGCAAATCCTCTGCCGCCATGCTGAGACGGGGCAAATCCACCATAACCGACCTGAGCTCTAGCTACCCCACATGGGCCCTGAGCTTGAGCGTACTCATCGTCCTTGTGCGAAGGAGGTGTGTGGTGGAGCATGAGCTTGATGCTGGTGTGCTCTCCTTCCCACCTTCTTCACGCTCGATTCACCTTCGGTGCCGGTGGATCTGTCATTGCTGCCGCTTTTCCCTCCCCTTGTGCATGTGCACCCTTGCCATCACCTAACCTCGGGATGTCCAGTCCCTGTCCTGAGCTCGGCACCCCCTAACGTCACCCTTAGCCCAATGGCACCGCCCTGGGCGACCTTCCTAACACAGGTGGGAAGCCGAGGATGACAAATTGATGATGTTCCTATGCATCTCGTGCGAGAAGGGGGGACGGGGACAACGGGGATGACAATGGTAGTTCCAATGCCCTCAGGAGAACGGTGTTGCTTGGATCTACCTCAGGAGCATGAGCGCTGCCGGGATCCACAGCGCTGGGGTGGTCCTTGGTGCCATCATCCTCTTGTGCTTGAGAGAAATATAACATGGTGTCACACCCGGTTTTAAAGGCAAAACCAGGTGACTATCATATGTGTGTCAGGATCAAGTTTCACACATACGATGACTTCATTAAATATCAAATACAGTGTTATAACATAAAGAGAGAGTTACATAGATTATATAACCAGAAAATGAGATAAAAATCTCTAGTATAAGCAGCGGATCTCAAACAACTCCACAAGCAGTTGACTGGGGGAAACGTACGCCTAGCAACTATTCAAAGTCTTCAACAGATTTGCCTTGTACTGAACAACAAATATAGCAAGTGTGAGTACACTTATGGTTGATACTTAGAAAGTGCGGGGAAATGTGTAGTGTAAGGCCAAGTCAAGGAATAGCTAACTGGTTTACTGCATTCAAGCACTTTTAAAGTTGGTCAAGTTGCAAGCTATTTACTAGAATGTAAGTTTATACCACCCAATTATGCATAAGAGCAAGAATATATCACGAGCATAAATGAAACATAAACACATGTTAATTATTCTTCAAGTTCAATTATTATGCAGGGTTCAGGCCGCTCTTGACCGTGAGCACGGCTGATATACAAGTTTCACACTCTGCAGAGGTTGTAAACTTTCACCATAAGTCGTGTAAAATTTCAAGAGAACTTTAGACCAACCATGCTATGCAAAAGTAGGCACTTATCACACTACTGAGGTGTTACTGCATAGGGATGCTACGAGATCTTTACAAAGATTCTCTAATAAGTGATAACCCGCTAAGGTTTCCTCATAAGGGGATGAACCCTCACCCAAGTGGTGCGTACACTCCTTGGCTATACAACCCATCGCACAACCTATGAGCTCCTCTTACCCTTTCGGTAAGAGTATCACAAACTAGAGTTTCTAATTAATTAGCGTAGATCAGGTCCATCATTGTTCATTACTTCCCACCATAAACCAGGTATAGCGATTAGCATAGCTACCCAACAATAAAGTAAAACCCAGGTTGACAAGGGATAATACAGAAACTAGGTAAATTCTTAATTATGACCCATCAAATTAAGACTCTAGCGTGCATAGCATATGTTTCATATATAGATGTTGTATAGGATATAATGTGATCAAGGACACAACTTGCCTTCCTTAAAGTCATGTTGCTGTTCAGAGTCTTTGTAGTCTTTTTCTTGAGATTCCTCGAACTGCACTCCTTCTAGCATCACACAATCACCCAAAGCAACTAAACAAGCAAATAAATACATCTAATAAGAAACAGTATGCCAAACTATAAAAATGTACTAAAACAACATTTTAAAACTATCGTACATAAAAAATGTACTAAAACAACATTTTAAAACTATTGTACACCTTGCAAGGATCGCGAGAGCGCAAGATTCACTAGAATCGAAGCTAAAACGAAGAAGTTACGAGGTAAACATGGTTTCAGGGACTTAGATGCAATTAACAATAGATTTGAAGGGCTAGCAAGAAAGATATGCAAGACACGTAAAACAGTGCTTGCAAAAAGGATAAGGGTAAGGGCTAGATCTGCAAAATTGACGGGTTCAGGTTAGATTGAAAGGAACTGGAAATTTGTAGGGGGTTTTCGGTAAAGTTGCCAAGACACAAGAAAAGGATAAATAATTGCAGGGTTTTTCGGGGATCTTTTTGCAAAACCGGGGGTCTTCTTCTTCCCCAGGTCTGCGGCGGCTCTGGCTGGTCGGCTTGCCGGCGCTCCGGCGAGCTGGGGACCAAGGCGAGGAGGGGAAATGAGAGAGGATGTTGAGGGGATCTCCACGGTGCTCACGGGCGGCGGGGATGGATAGAATCCGGCCGGATTTTTGACGGCGGTAGATGGGGAAGACGGCGGCGCATGGGTGTTCACAGGCGGTGGTCCTCCGGCGACCAAATGAAGGTGGTGGCAAGTGGCGCGCGCTCGGCTCGACTTCGTGGACCTCGTGGTGGCGTCGGCTTGCTCCGGCTGCACCTGTAATCGGCAAATCGGGGCGGCGGTGCACAGCTTAGGTGGCGGTGGTCTCTGGTCAGCGGTGGCACTACGCAAGATGAGGGCGCTGCGAGGCGTTGGCGGGTGGTGCAACAGGGGCGCAGGGCTCATGCGCTCAGCCTCGCCTTAAATAGGCGCAGGGAGCGAGGCCTGCCGTGGCACGCACGGCAAGAAGGCGGTGGCCGTGCCACATAGTTGCTGCTCTGCAGCTGCTAGGCCTGCTAGGCTGGGTCAGAGCGGGTTAGGCCCAAGGCTCGGCCTAGATGAAAAGGATTAGATTTTTTATTATTTCCGAAAAATAATTTCCCGTGGAAAAAAAATCCAGATAATTCAATAAAAGCCACGAAAAATACTCTGAAAATCCCAAAAATTCTAGAAAAATTACTAGAGATAAATTAGGACACGGGGAATCCAAATAAAATAATTAGAACCCGTGAAAAATAATCTAGGGCCTTCTAATAAATAGATTTAGCTCTAGGAGAAGGAGAATTAGTGTGTTACAAACCTACCCCCTTAAAATGAATCTCGTCCTCGAGATTCGGATGGGCTAGCAAAGAGTTGAGGAAATTCTGCCTTCAGCTCATGTTCTCATTCCCATGTAGCTTCATCTTTTCAATGATAACTCCATTGTACCTTGCACATCCTGATTACCTTGTTCCTTGTAATCCTTTCCAACGTCTCTAATAGTTTAACTGGATACTCAGTATAGGTTAAGTCATCCTGCACATTTAGCTCTCCCATAGGCAGTTTCTCCTTTGATACTCTTAAGTACTTCTTCAGCTGAGATATGTGAAGACATTATGAACATCTAAAAGTTGAGTTGGTAACTCTAACTGATATGCTACTTCTCCTCTTCTTTCCAATACCTTGAATGGGCCAATGTAGCGAGGTGCTAACTTGCCTTTGACCTTGAATCTCCGTAATCCTCTTATAGGTGGCACCTTCAAATAAACGTAATCACCTACTTCAAAGGTCAATTCCCTACGACGGGTATCATCATAGCTCTTTTTCCTTGATTGTGCAGTTCTCAAATTCTCCCTAATGACCTGCACTTTCTTTTTGTTGGAGGTATGCCCTAGAGGCAATCATAGAGATGATGATATTCCATTTGTATCCATGATTTGTATATTGTGTTCATTGAATATCCATTAAAGGCTACTTGAATTGATTTGCAATTATGTGAATTGTATGTGAAACTCTTTACTTGTATGGTTATTCTAAAGTTGTCCCTAGTCGGAGTTCATGTGAGGACACACATGAATATTAGACTGGCACATGTATTAGTTGATGACTATGTTTCACAAGTCATGGACTTAGAGATGTTGAACTAATAATGTGGACACATGTGGAGACATGTGTTAGGACTGACCCAACATGAGAAGTAGTTCTCTCTTTAAACAACATATACGCTTTGTCCTTAGACCTGAGATTGTCGCATGTATTCTAGATGTGGATCGACCTACTTAGGGGCTATCAAACGCTACGCCGTAACAGGGTAGTTATAAAGGTAGCTTTCGGGTTTGTCAAGAAGCATGCTATGAGACATGGTCAATCAAGATGGGATTTGCCCCTCTCTGATTGAGAGTGATATCTCTGGGCCCCTCGAGTGATCGGATCCGAAAATGCATGGCCATGCTACGTACGGTTAAGAGTTAACCTACAAAGGGATCCGAATCACAGATCGAGAAAGGAGCGTCGGCTTGAAGCTAGACCAAA
>NC_028454.1:29987124-30031009 GCF_000263155.2 Setaria italica | reverse complement strand
TATTGGGCCGAGTAGGAGTACTCGGGCCATGTCTATACGTATCCGAACCCATAGGGTCACACACTTAAGGGGCTGGAAGCCCAATTCGGATCTGATCCGAGTTGGATTAGGTTTAGGAGTACTAATGGGCCTCGGATCCAGAGGCCCGTCAAGAACCCCTATAAATAGAGGGGTGGGGGCGCCCTAGGGTTTACACCTTTTGGCGAAACACACTTGCCGCGCCTCCCACGCCCTCGCCTGTTGCAACTCGCGGATCTAGCAATCCGGCTTGCGACGCTTCCTCCCTGCACGTGTGGATACCTTGGAGGTGTTGCGCCTGCAGCACTTGGATGAGCCATCGACGAGCCGCCGACGAGCCACGACGAGCCGACGACGAGCCGCGGCACCGGAGGCGATCTTGCTGCACGTGGACGAGCTGCTGAGGAGCTGCTGGACGTGATCGACTACGTACGACCACGTGATCGTCTTCACTGCACCGACGCATATCTACATCTTCCGCACCAGTAGTGCGTCGAGTGGTAATCCCGTGATCCTTATACGGCAGTTCTTCCTGGTTATACGCGGTAGAAATTTTGATTTGCGCTAGCGTAGCCTACCTCGTATCCCAACACTTTTCTGCATCACGTATGATCTGTGGCCCAAACAATTGTCTCTCTCCAGTTTCATTCCAGAATAATGGAGTTCTGCACCTCCTTTCATACAGAGCTTCAAACGGAGCCATCTTGAGACTATCCTGATAACTGTTGTTATAAGAGAACTTTATATAAGGCAAACTCTAATCCCAACTTTTACCATACTGGAGAGCATAGGCTCGCAACATATCTTCCAATATCTGATGTGAACTGTGTACCTCCATTTGATACAATCTTTTTAGGCACTCCATGTAGGCAGAAAATTCTAGACATATACAACTTTGCTAATCTAGCTCCTGTGTAAGTGGTCTTGATTGGTATAAAGTGAGCAACTTGGGTCAATCTATCCACTATGACCCATATAGAATCATATCCAGCTTGTGTGCGAGGCAATCCCACAACGAAGTCCATACTAATCTCCTCCCACTTCCACTCTGGTATTTTCAATGGTTGAAGCAATCCTGCTGGCCTCTAGTGTTCATCTTTAACTCTTTGAAATGTATCACATAGAGCAACATACTGAGCAACATCTTGCTTCATACCATACCACCAATATCTTTCCTTGAGATCTTGATACATCTTAGTACTGTCGGGATGAATGGAGTAGGCGAAATCATGGGCTTCTCTCAATATCAGCACCTTGAAAGGTTCCAAATACACACAGATTCAATTTCCAAGCCAAAGCGTTCCTTGATCATCTATCCTGTAGTCATGTGCTTTCCCTTCCTTCATTAGTTGTTTAATTTCTTTTACCTTGGTATCCTCAAGCTGGCCTTTCTATATCTCTTATTCCAAGGTAGGTTCCACTTCCATAGTTACTCCTTGTGTATGGACAATTAAGGTTGAGTCTCTCAACCTCCTTAAACAACTCCTCGAGTAACTGGTGTACTAGGACCATGTTAACATGTCCCTTCCAACTAAAAGCATCTGCAACAACATTAGCTTTGCCAGGATGATAATGTATCTCCAAGTCATAGTCCTTGATCAACTCCAACCAATGGCGCTGTCTCAGATTGAGGTCCTTTTGAGTGAAGATATACTTCAAGCTCTTATGGTCAGTATAGATCTAGCATCTAGTTCCAAGGATGTAGTGCCCCCAAATCTTTAAAGCATGAACTACTACTGCTAACTCCAAATCATGAGTAGGGTAATTCTGCTCATGCTTCCTCAATTGCCTAGAGGCATAGGCTATAACATGTCCTTCTTGCATAAGCACACAACCTAGGCCTTGTTGAGATGCATCACAATAAATATCAAAACTCTTGTGAATATCAGGCACCACTAGCACTGGGCCTGTAGTCAATCTTTTCTTCAACTCTTCAAGGCTAGCTTGATAAGATTCAATCCATCTGAACTCTCTCCCTTTCTCAAGTAGCGAGGTGACTGGTTTCACTATCTTGGAGAATCCTTCTATGAATCTGTGGTAATGTCCAGCAAGTCCAAGGAAACTCCTAATCTCTGTCATTGTTTGAGGCGGTTCCCACTTTAACACATCTCTGACTTTCCCTGGGTCGATTGCAATTCCTCCATTGGTGATGATATGTCCAAAAAATGAAACTTCACTCAACGAAAACTTGCACTTGCTAAACTTAGCAGACAACTGATGTTCTCTAAGCTTCTGTAGCACAAGTCTCAGGTGTTCCTCATGCCCCTCTTCATTCTTGGAGTATATTGGAATATCATCAATAAAGAGAACCACAAACTTATCCAAATACTCCATAAACACCTTATTCATGAGATACATGAAGTAGGCGGGGGCATTAGTCAAGCTAAAATACATCACTATATACTCATATAGTCCATATTTGGTAGTAAATGCGGTCTTGGAAATATCTGATGGCCTGATCTTCATCTGATGGTAACCTAATCGTAGATCAATCTTGGAAAAAACCTTGACTCCTCTCATCTAATCAAATAGATCTTTAATCTGAGGTAGTGGATACTTATTTTTGATGGTCACCTCATTAAGTGATCTGTAGTCCACACACATCCTTTGAGTACCATCTTTTCTTCTCTACAAATATAACTGGTGCTCCCCAAGGTAACGAACTAGGATGGATGAAGCGCTTATCTAATAGTTCCTTCAGTTGTTTCTTAAGCTCTTGTAACTCATCACTCGATATTCTATATGGTCTCTTGGAAATAGGTGCAGTACTAGGTATAAGATCAATAACAAACTCCACTTCTCGGTCTGGTGGCATGCCTGGTAGATCATCGGGGAAGACGCCTGGGAACTCACACATCACTCTGATGTCTTCTATGGCAATATCCTTCAGCTGATTGATCACACATGCCATTTCTGATGGTAACCCAGCCATAAATTCAATCCTTTGTCCTTGAGAACTTGTAAGAAGCACTGATGTCTTGGCACACTGAATTACTCCATCAAATGTACTCAACCATCCCATTCCAAGGAAAGTCTACCTCTTTTATATTTATGTTGACCTTTGGACAAATGTAGCTTGCTCTTATCTCACCACTAGGAGAATCTACTAACATGGTCTTCTTCATGGTGTACTTGGGTAAGCTCTGTCTTGATGTATACGGAGAAGTAATAGATGAATGTGTGGGACCAGAGTCAAATAGAATCGTGGCAGGCACTGAGTTGATAAAGAACATGCCAAGCACGACCTCTTGAGCCTTCTGAGCACTCTTTGAAGTCACATGGTTCACCTTAGCACGTATGTAGTTCTGTTGTCCCATATTTTGTTGAGGTTGGTTTCCATTTCACACTTTCCATCTTTTCCAGTTTTGACTCCTAGAACCATTGCTGAATTGTCTTTGGAGATTCTGAGTATCCTTTCTTGGACAGTTGTTGGTAAAGTGACCAACTTCTCCACAGCTAAAGCATCCCTTTCCCTTGAAAGTGCAAGGGGTAACTATCTCCATCAGGATGTTACTAGGCGAGATCTGACAATTATCTTGAACCTTTGGATCGGGGTGCTGGAACACATCCTGCTCCCTAGAGTAAAATGAGTGGTCACACGGTTGAGTGCCATGGGGGTGAGTGTTACTGGTAATTTTCTTCTGGGATTCAAACTTCCTCTTCTTCTCCACCAACTCAAGGTGTTTGTCCTCCACTAGTATCGCCTTATCCACAAGTTGCTGAAAGTTAGGGAAATTGTGGGCCACTAACTGATACTGAATAGGTCCATTCAAACCTTCTAGAAAGTGGTCTTGCTTCTTCTCATCATTATCCACCTTTTCTGGCACCTAGCGAGATAGCTGGATGAACTTATCTTTGTACTCACACACAAACATCCCTTCTTGCTTAAGACTGAGAAACTCCTTCTTCTTAAGCTTAATCACACTAGCTGGAATGTGGTGTGCTCTGAAGTTATTGTTGAACTCCGAACAGGTGATGGTAGATGTGTCTACATGGGCACCTGTGTATGAATCCCACCAATCTGCAGCAGGTCCTTCTAATCTTTCTGAAGCATATAGGACCTTCTCCCTATCATTACACTGGGTGATCTCAAGCTTCTTCTCTACACTCTTGAGCGAATCATCAGCTTACAGTGGATCTGTTGAATGAGAGTAGGTAGGAGGTTGATGGCTCATAAACTCCCTATGCTTGTCCCTAGGTTGTACAGGTGGTGCTGTTGGCGTCTGGTTCACTTGAGCTTGCAAACTGGCCATAATATTGGCTAGGTTCTACAACAGCAAGGTCTGGGCGGCTAAGAACTGCTCCATCCCTTCTAGTGGCACCTGGTTCTGCTGAGGATTGAGGTTGGAGTTGCGGCTCTTCTGACAAGGCTCAACTCTAGATCCGGACCTTGTGTTCACCAAATGATCAGTAAAAATATGAGACTCAGATAGTTGTAGATAGAGATAAATCTAAAAGATAGAGAGGTATGAGATCCAGTTACAACATATTTTGTTCATCCCACTCAATCAGGTGTAACTATCATAGAGAAATGATAGATTCTACATATTCCACTAACATGTAGATTTCTCTCTGTCAGAAAATCCAAAAATCATAAAACTTTGAAAGAAAATAACCCATTAAATTCTTGAACTAACTCAATTGGATTCATGTCAATCGTAGTTCTATAGCTCCAGATATATTTCAAACAGCACAGCTGTGTCAGACGGTGACGATAATAGATTTTTAAGCAGCCCAAGGCTTGTATGATAGATAGATGGATAGATGAATAAAATATTGTGCAAGATTAAGGGTGCCTTTGGTTGGGCTTTCCAACCTGCTTTTGCTTTTGCAAAAGCCAAAAGTCAACCAAAGGGCCTAAAAGCTCTACGTGCTTTTGCCCAAAAGCTACTTTTGCTCTAGTACAAAATCAAAAGCACCTTCCCCCCCTGCTTTCAAGTGCTTTTGGGGCAAAAAATTACCCACCTGCCACTGATTATGAAGGTAACGATTCGTTTTTTGCCCCGATCTATTTCTCCCAACGCGTCTGTCCGCTCCTCCCCGCATACCCTTCCGTCTCTTTGCGCGCCGCCATCGGCGGCCCGTCGCCGCACCCCGCCGCCAGACGCCATCTGCCAGCCCGCCATCCGCCACCCCCGGTCACCGGTCCGCTTCCCGCCGACCCGGCACCTCCGCCCGCCCGCCACACCCTCACCCCCGGACGGCTGCCACCCGACGACCCCGACCGCCGCCGCCCAACGCCCGTCGCCCCAGGTCGCCGGCTGCTGGCTAGCCGTCCGCCATCCGCCGGCCCACGTCAGCCGCCCTCGGTCGCTGGCCCGGCGCTCCCGGCCGCTCGCCACACCCCGCCCCCCGGACGGCCGCCGCACCCCACCGCCTATCGCCCCCGGTTGCCGGCCGCCGGCCAGCCGTCCGCCGCTCCCTGCTCATCCATGTTGAAGGATGGCATCCTTGTATAGAACTTTTGATGGATATAGTTCTATTTATGTGGACCAATCACTTTAATGGATGAAAAATATATAAAATTTATTTTGTTACGAGCAATTTGCATATAAACACACTCACAGACCTTTATGGGCATTACAGGTATTTCTTACACAGCCTACAGTTTCACAGCTCCTCTAACCAAACAGTCTTCTGCTTTTCCCACAGTTGCTTTCTCACAGATGCTTTTCCACAGCCCACAGCTCACAGCAGCTTTTCCAAAAGCTACAGCCCAACCAAACACACCCTAATGTGGGTTGAGACAAGATAAAACCCAACTAAACAACTTTGATACTAAAACTGATGTCATTATGGTCATCACTCCACAACGCATCACAGTCATTAAAAAAAACAACATAAGCAACTTAACACAATGACAAGCATATCGAGCACACTAAACGAGACTTCTCAAATGATTAGATTCTAACATTTTACAACTGATAAGAAAACCTCCTAAGTTTACTTAAGGATCAAAGGGCACACTGGTGCTAGAGCTAGGAGAGCCATAGCAGGCAATCTTGCGAGGCAGAGAGTTGGCTAGACACTCTTCTTCGTCCAAATCTTCTCCCAACTCCTTTGGTAGGTTATTATCTCCTCTTAGCTTTGCTTCTAGGATCTCATTCATCCTCCTATTTTCTTCTAGCAACATGTTTGAGGTGAAAAGCTCATACACGGTAGCATCCAAAACAGTGTTGAGGGCAGCTGTGAGGGCAATTTGAGTGGTTAGTGAAGGGTTCAAGATATCTGCGGTGCTTCACTACTTCCACTGGCTTGGCGAGGAATATGGCAGTATGGGGTGGCTTGAAGCATCTGGTGTTTCCCCTGACTACACATGCTGGGAAGGTCCAAAAGCACTCTTGCGAGCAGTCTGCCTTTCTCTAGTCATCTAAGGATAGCATGAAGGGCTTCAAAATAAATCTTAAGAAAATAGAGCAAGGTAGGATAGAATAAGCAGGGCTTTAAGCAGCAAGGGTGAGATAAATCATTAATGGGTGAGGAGGAGCAATAAAATAAAAAGAATAGTGAAAGCAAGATGACTAAAGCATTATAATTCTTAAATTCAACCATTTTCTAACTAGACTAACATCCAACAGTCAACAAAGTTCTGATACCACTTCTGTCAAACTCGATTCTAAAGGCAAAACCAGGTGACTGTCATATGTGTGCCAGGATCAAGTTTGACACACATGATGACTTTAGCAAATATCAAATATAGTGTTATAACGTAAAAGAGAGTTACATAGATTACATAATCAGAAATAAGATAAAAATCTCTAGTATAAGTAGCGGATCTCCAACAACTCCACAGGCAGTTGACTGGAGGAAACGTACGCCTAGCAACTCTTCAAAGTCTTCAACAGATTTGTCTTGTACTGAACAACAGATATAGCAAGTGTGAGTACACTTATGGTTGATACTCAGTAAGTGGGGGGAAATATGTAGTGTAAGGCCAAATCAAGGAATAGCTGACTGGTTTACTGCATTCAAGCACTTTTAAAGTTGGTCAAGTTTTATTAGCAAGCTATTTACTAGAATGTAAGTTTATACCACCCAATTATGCATAAGAGCAAGAATATATCACGGGCATAAATGAAACATAAATAAAACACATGTTAATTATTCTTTAAGTTCAATTATTATGCGAGGGTCTAGGCCGCTTTTGACCGTGAGCACGGCTGATATACCAGTTTTACACTCTGCAAAGGTTGTACACTTTCACCATAAGTTGTGTAAAAGTTCTAGAGAACTTTAGACCCAACCATGCTGTGCAAAAGAAGGCAGTTATCACAGTACCGAGGTGTGACTGTATAGGGATGCTACAAGGCATTTACAAAGATTCCCTAATAAGTGATAACCCGCTAATGTTTCCTCATAAGGGGATGAACCCTCCCCCAAGTGGTATGTACACCCCTTGGCTGGACAAGCCATCGCACAACCTATGAGCTCCTCTGGCCCTTTCGGTAAGACTATCACAAACTAGAGTCTCTAATTAATTAGCCAAGACTAGAGCATGTTTGTCTTATGGTTGTACTATTTTCTTGGGTGGTCACTCCATGTTCCAATTAAGGCATGTGAGTGGTTGCAATTAACAAAGGTGCATAACATAAAATAAATCAAGTTCATCATTGTTCATTACTTTCCGCATAAACTAGGTATAGCAGCAAGCATAGCTACCCAACAATAAAGTAAAACCTAGGTTGACAAGGGATAATATGGAAACTAGGTAAATTCTTAATTAGGACCCATAAAATTAAGACTCAAGTGTTCCTAGCATATATTTCATATATAGATGTTGTATAGGATAGAATGTGATCAAGGACACAACTTGCCTTCCTTAAAGTCCTGTTGCTGTTCAGAGTCTTTGTAGGCTTCTGCTTGAGATTGCTCGAACTGCGCTCCTTCTAGCGTCACACAATCACCCAAAGCAACTAAACAAGCAAATAAATACATCTAATAAGAAACAGTACACCAAACTATAAAAATGTACTAAAACAACATTTTAAAACTATCGTACACCTTGCAAGGATCGCGGGAGCGGAAGATTCACTGGAACGGAGCTAAAACGAAGAAGTTACGAGGTAAACATGGTTTCAGGGACTTAGATGCAATTAACTATAGATTTGAAGGGCTAGCAAGAAAGATCTGCAAGACACGTAAAACAGTGCTTGCAAAAAGGATAAGGGTAAGGGCTAGATCTGCAAAATTGACGGGTTCAGGTTAGATTGAAAGGAACTGGAAATTTGTAGGGGGTTTTCGGTAAAGTTGCCAAGACACAAGAAAAGGATAAATAATTGCAGGGTTTTTCGGGGATCTTTTTGCAAAACTAGGGGTCTTCTTCTTCCCCAGGTCTGCGGCGGCTCTGGCTGGTCGGCTTGCCGGCGCTCCGGCGAGCTGGGGACCAAGGCGAGGAGGGGAAATGAGAGAGGATGTTGAGGGGATCTCCACGGTGCTCACCGGCGGCGGGGATGGATAGAATCCGGCCGGATTTTTTAAGGCGGTAGATGGGGAAGACGGCGGCACATGGGTGTTCACAGGCGGTGGTCCTCCGGCGACCAAATGAAGGTGGTGGCAAGTGGCGCGCGCTCGGCTCGACTTCGTGGACCTCGTGGTGGCGTCGGCTTGCTCCGGCTGCACCTGTAATCGGCAAATCGGGGCGGCGGTGCACAGCTTAGGTGGCGGTGGTCTCTGGTCAGCGGTGGCACTATGCAAGATGAGGGCACTGCGAGGCGTTGGCGGGTGGTGCAATAGGGGCGCAGGGCTCATGCGCTCAGCCTCGCCTTAAATAGGCGCAGGGAGCGAGGCCTGCCGTGGCACGCACGGCAAGAAGGCAGTGGCCGTGCCACATAGTTGCTGCTCTGCAGCTGCTAGGCCTGCTAGGCTGGGTCAGAGCGGGTTAGGCCCAAGGCTCGGCCTAGATGAAAAGGATTAGATTTTTTATTATTTCCGAAAAATAATTTCCCGTGGAAAAAAATCCAGATAGTTCAATAAAAGCCACGAAAAATACTCTGAAAATCCCAAAAATTCTAGAAAAATTACTAGAGATAAATTGGGACACGGGGAATCCAAATAAAATAATTAGAACCCGTGAAAAATAATCTAGGGCCTTCTAATAAATAGATTTAGCTCTAGGAGAAGGAGAATTAGTGTGTTACAAACCTACCCCCTTAAAATGAATCTCGTCCTCGAGATTCGGATGGGCTAGCAAAGAGTTGAGGAAATTCTGCCTTCAGCTCATGTTCTCATTCCCATGTAGCTTCATCTTTTCAATGATAACTCCATTGTACCTTGCACATCCTGATTACCTTGTTCCTTGTAATCCTTTCCAACGTCTCTAATAGTTTAACTGGATACTCAGTATAGGTTAAGTCATCCTGCACATTTAGCTCTCCCATAGGCAGTTTCTCCTTTGATACTCTTAAGTACTTCTTCAGCTGAGATATGTGAAGACATTATGAACATCTAAAAGTTGAGTTGGTAACTCTAACTGATATAATACTTCTCCTCTTCTTTCCAATACCTTGAATGGGCCAATGTAGCGAGGTGCTAACTTGCCTTTGACCTTGAATCTCCGTAATCCTCTTATAGGTGGCACCTTCAAATAAACATAATCACCTACTTCAACGGTCAATTCCCTACGACGGGTATCATCATAGCTCTTTTTCCTTGATTGTGCAGTTCTCAAATTCTCCCTAATGACCTGCACTTTCTTTTCTGCATCACGTATGATCTGTGGCCCAAACAATTGTCTCTCTCCAGTTTCATTCCAGAATAATGGAGTTCTGCACCTCCTTTCATACAGAGCTTCAAACGGAGCCATCTTGAGACTATCCTGATAACTGTTGTTATAAGAGAACTTTATATAAGGCAAACTCTAATCCCAACTTTTACCATACTGGAGAGCATAGGCTCGCAACATATCTTCCAATATCTGATTGGTCGTCTCTGTGTGACGATCCATCTGAGGATGATAAGCAGAACTAAAAGTTCAACCTTGTGTCCATAGACTCATGGAACTGCTACCAAAATCTTGATGTGAACTGTGTACCTCCATTTGATACAATCTTTTTAGGCACTCCATGTAGGCAGAAAATTCTAGACATATACAACTTTGCTAATCTAGCTCCTGTGTAAGTGGTCTTGATTGGTATAAAGTGAGCAACTTGGGTCAATCTATCCACTATGACCCATATAGAATCATATCCAGCTTGTGTGCGAGGCAATCCCACAACGAAGTCCATACTAATCTCCTCCCACTTCCACTCTGGTATTTTCAATGGTTGAAGCAATCCTGCTGGCCTCTAGTGTTCATCTTTAACTCTTTGAAATGTATCACATAGAGCAACATACTGAGCAACATCTTGCTTCATACCATACCACCAATATCTTTCCTTGAGATCTTGATACATCTTAGTACTGTCGGGATGAATGGAGGGGAAACGAGAGAGGAGGTCGAGGGAATCTCCCCGGTGCTCACCGGTGGACGGGATGGACGGAGTCCGGCCGGATTTTTGACGACGGCAATTGGGGAAGACGGCGATGCACGGGTATTCATGGGCGGTGGTCCTCTAGCGACTAAATGAAGGTGGCAGCAAGCGGCGCGCACTTGGCTCGACTTCGTGGACCTCGTGGTGGTGTCGGCTTGCTCTGGTTGCGCCTCTAGTCGGTGAATCGGGGCGACGACGCATAGCTCAGGTGGTGGCGGTCCCTGGTCGGTGATGGTGCTACACAAGACGAGGACGGGGCGAGGTGGAGGCAGACGATGCAACAAGGGCGCAGGGCTCGGGTGCTCAGCCTCGCCTTAAATAGGTGCAGGGTGCGAGGCCGGCCGTGGCATGCACGCCAAGAAGGCGGCGGCGGTGGTGCTGCGCAGCTGATGCTATGTCGCTGCTGGGCCTGGTGGGCCGATCGGAGCGGGTTGGGCCGAACACTCGGCCCAGACGAAAAGGATTAGATTTTTTTGATTATTTCTAGAAAATAATTTGCCATGGAAAGAAAATCCAGATAATTCAATAAAAGCCACGAAAAATACTCTAAAAATCCCAATTTTTTTTGGAAAATTCTAAGAGATAGATTGGGACACGGGGAATCCAAATAAAATACTTAGAACTCATGAAAAAAAATCTAGAGACTTCTAATAAATAGATTTTGCTCTAGGAAAAGGAGAATGAATTCCAGAAAAAATTCTCGGAGAGCCTAGCGGTCGTAAGAACGCATTTTCAAACTTTTTCACACTCAAGGAATAAGAAATGCAAACAGTATGAATGCAACACACTTAAACTGATGGTTCATTAAGTTAATTTTAGAAAAAAGATTTTTACGCCTAATAAATTCACAAAGAAACCTTAAAGCCTTAAACGAACTCAAACAAATTCTAGAGAAATTCTAATTAATTTTTTATTAACTTGCAAATGATGGAAATTAGGGTGTTACACACAGTGGCCAGGTGGGGGAGGGAGAGAACTGTGTGGGGAGGGAGAAAAGGTAAGGGAGGGGAATTAAAAAGAATTGGCCTAACAATGACCAGGACCCACATGTCAAATGAAAGTAGGGGCTGGAAAGTATGGGCCATTGCTTGAGTTGTGGGTTAAAAGTACAACCCTAGAAAGTTGGGACATCTCCTACTTGGATAAGTTGGGACCTAAAGTAGTGGCCATATTACTGGAGGTTCTCAGCTCCTGATAATCAAAACTTCGATTCCTAGCGAAGGCAATGAAGATATTTGGTCTCTCGCAAGAGATTGAAGGAAATATCCAAACAAGGAAGCAAGGAACACCGAATGATCTTGGTTGGATTTCTCTTAGACACTCCCAAATGGATTTAATGAGAGGCACAATAAGGACGGAAACCTAGAGAAAATTCATGCAAATTTTTAAGAGGCTATTCGTCCACTGATAGGCAAAAGGTCTACTGATATTGATGCATGTAGGGCTGCCAATTGAGCTAGATTAATTTTGTACTACGCACGCTATGACCTTTTGGCATGGTACAATTCACAACACATCATAATACACTTTGAACCATGTCGTCATGGCACGAAAGTGAGGGCCATGCCATGCCTAAGATCTCAGCAAGGAGGGCAACACGACATGGCCCGCATCTTGAGGAGATATGACCAAGTCATGTGCGTGAGCATAAAGCCAGGTGATACCACATAACCGATTTAATGAAGCTTGAGAACAGGACCATAATAGTAACATATCATTGCCATAGTAGTTGTACATTAGATTAGGTTATGATGCTAGTTTACGAGAAAGATCTAAACATCTATCCCCGGGCTCCTACTGAAAGCATTGTTGCCGCCAAACTTTGTTTATCCGTAGCCATAATAAAAACCCGTCGAGCGGTGCACATTGTTCTCGCTGTTGAGCAGAAAACAACAATCCACCTTGGCTGCAGCCCACGTGTGGCCGGTGGCTGGTGCAGACAACACGGTGAAGGAGATACGCAAAAGCTTAATAAACGATTGGACCCGCATAACCCCTGCAGTCATCCGCAAATGGGTCAGGAATCTGCCGAATTCGTGAGAATCCACCTATTCATTATGACTATGTCTTCTCATCAATCAATTGATATATCCTTTTTACGCGATCATCATTCACTATTATCTGACTAAGATATCCAAGTCTACGCGCTTCTCTCCTTATCTCTTTTTTCTCTCACGTTCTTCATCTTCCACCTGACAGCCTGAGTCCCTAATGTGACACCCTTGCCCGATGCTAACTGTCGGACATCCGCACAACCTCCACTATCCCATCACGGGTCGCCCACCACCCGGCTCCGGTAGCACCCTCACCGCTTCTGCTTCCCCAATATGTCTCCCACCTCCATCAGGCCAGTGAACCGCTTTCTTGGGTAACCTAAACCTCCCAAACCCTAACCTCAAAGCATGCCATATCCCCATTCAATCTCTAGTACAACTTTGGCTAATTGTTATGCACTTGCGCTGTCCATCCAACGATGCACACAGAGTGGGGCTGACCGGTAAGCAAGGTTGTTGAGTTTTTTTTTTCGGGGAACGTCGCTCTTTGTCTCAGGCGACGGTTGCGTGTTGATTATAGCCTAAACAAGCCACAAGATTACAAGCGTTGTTCATACAAAGTGAATCCTTGGTAGCTAATTCCACAATCCAATCCGGAATCTCGCTAACCCAGGTACACAAGATTACAAGCAAGGTTGTTGAGTTAGGAAGTTTTCAAGGACGCAAGACGATAAAGTCAATGGGTCATCGATCAGCCGGTGTACCGAACTGAATAGGCACATGTACTCCGTAGAGTAATGAGCAGTAGCAAGTGTAGAGTACACCGTAGGCGCGGCCGGTAATTTTCACGTATAACATTCCCAAGAGCACGGATTCTACATGATTGATCGATGGGCGTGGGTGCCGACCCACACCACTAGTGGAGTCTAGAATCATAGCGCAGTGTCGTAGTATGTTCCTTCTCCTTCCATGCGCAGTCAGTCTGTGAGTGTGGGGGCAAACCTAATTGATAGCCAAATGTGGTACTGGCTACCTCCACGGCCCCGGGCACGTGCCCTGTACCTCACGCACGTCGAGTACGTAAAGGCTCTCGTCGTGTGCTCAAAAGTTGAAGCACGCACGTTAATTGAAGGCTGCGCAGTGCAGTCTGCAGTGTTCGGTAGCTAGCTCGGTGAATGCGGACATGCATGCGGTCCCTGCTTCTTGAACCAAATGTAATGTGCTCCATGTGTTGGTTTACCTGATCGCCCGGCCGGATCGTTCACGTACTGTCGCAGGGATCGATCGAGACGCCCTATGAACCGAAATATGAAGACCCAGGTGACACACAGCGACATGACACAACACGGCCTCCGTTCCTTGGCGGTGTCGTCTGGCGTGCCGAGCCGTGGCGGGTCCTGCCGGGTCCGGTGGAAATTAACTGAAAGTTTAGTCGGCAGTTAAGACTCATGGGTGTTTGGTTTGACGTTCCTGTCGTATTAAATGTTTAGATATATATGAGTTAATTATAACACCAATGGCATAGATGTAGACTAATTTGCGAGACGAATCTATTAAGTCTAATTAGTCCATGATTTGACAATGTGATGCTACAGTAAATATGTACTAATCATGAATTAGGCTTAATAAATTCATCTCATGAATTAACTTCCATATGTGCAATTGGTTTTGTAGTTAGTTTATATTTAATATTGTTAATTAGTAGGCTTAATAAATTCGTCTCGTGAATTAACCTCCATATGTGCAATTGATTTTATAATTAATCTATATTTAATACTGTTAATCAGTATGTAAATATTCGAATCGTCCTGGCACGGGGCACATGCAAAGCGTACGCCTCCTCGCAGTCGCTGGTCACCGGACGCGCGCCGGCCGCGCCGCGCGTGGAGTACACGTACCAGTGCCTGCCAGCTCCGCCGCGTGCCACAGCTCGAATTTAAGCAACGGCAGCGGCCGCCGTCCTGGTGTCCAGAGCCGGCCGCAACCGCAACGATGAAACGGCGGCGGGCCGATCGATCGCCCGTGGTTTCCGGCTGCAAAACTTGAGTGAGATCGGCGGTTTCCCCGGGCGAGCGCGGCCGCGGCGGGTAGAGTGGAGGCGTGGAGCGGAGCCGCACGGCGAACGCGGACGCAGGTCGGCATGGGCACTGCCACTGCCACCTGCCAGCGCCCAAAGCTTTCTTTCCTTTGCATTGAATTCCGGCAGCGGGTGCACGGTCGTTCTCCGTGGCAAACCGCGGCTCGGCTGCGGCGCGACGAGCGACGAGCGCAGACGTGGCGAGGCGTCCGGCGGACGGCGGCGCCACGTACGTACTTGACGTGCAGCGATCGCCGCGACTACGTACGCTTCCGGGAATACGAAGGCCGAGCACATGATGCTCGCGGCCGTCGGCATAAATATTTATGAGCGCCGCCGTATCATACATGTCTTGGGTCGACTCGAATAAGGCGCGTGATACTGTGACGACGCTAGGACTGTCCTTCTACAGCCGCCTCAGGCTTACAGTGCAGCGCGTGCGGGCATGTAGCATCCATCGAGTGCCTTCTGGAAATGCATGCGTGACTTAGATTACTCTGACCAATGTGATAAGTGATAACTATATACAGTAGTATAGTACTCCAGTAAATATAGTACAGTACTTACATTACTCTGACCACCATGATTCGCTGACTTAGATTTTGTGTTTGTTCAGTCCAAATGTCCAATGCAAATTACAGATGACAGAGGGACAGAATTAAACTGAGCTCCTCTTGGAATAGTCGAAGAAGAGTAGCTAGAGCTGTCGAAGCGCGTCGCCAAGACGGCGGTGAAAGCACAGGTCGAAGACCACTAGATTGTGGAAACAGTCCACAAAGTACACTGGGTGTCACCGCACGTTGACATGACGGTCACATCAGGCAGTCCCGTCCCTGCTATCAGGTGGCACAGAGCTAAATTATACCAGGCCACACACGCTCCGATCTGCATTCTTTCACATCGATCGTGCATATTTTTGATCAAATATCATAGCACTTGCCGTGACCACTGTCGGAAGAGGCAGAGGACACTACGGCTGGCTCTACCTACGTGCATGTGGCAGCGGTGCCCGCTTGCCTGCACATCCGGCGGGGTTTCATGTCCTCCGACGGCGCATTTGCAGCGGCAGACCCGGTCGTGGCCAAGGCTGTGGGGCTCACAGCACCCAGCCGACTCGATCGCGTCGTAGCGGTCGCTCGGGCATCCAACGTAGCGTGTGGAGCCTAGCGGTGCTGGGTTTCTCCTTCGCGTCTTGAACGGCCGAAAGTGGCCTTGCAAGGCCATGGGGTCAAGCACCCGCAGGGCAGGCCGAAGCTAAGCCAAGCCATGCTGCCTTCAACATTTCAGCCTAACCTTATTTGCCTGCTCAAAATTTGAATAAAGCTTCTAGGTTCCTGTTCATTTACATGTTCAAAATATTCTATTCTACATGTTTTTTTAGTTCCTGAATTGTTCTATAAATATGTATTGTCATGTACATTGTTAGATATAAGTATTAGCACCCATGTAATAAGGATGTCAAAATTACCGCAGTAATTGAGCATTATCATAATCTGTTATATGTTTTAGAACAATCTTTACATATGCAATTTATTTTGTTTGCATAATTAATCCTTAATTAATATTCTACGTCATGTAGAAGATGGTGCAAAATTAAAATTAAGGCATATAAATATGTTTTTAGGACAACACAAGGTGATGCGACATAAGCACTGGCTGCAATAAGTTCTTATCTAAGAATTTATTTGCTCTGAGACCGTGCTTTTAGGCAGCAAATTTTTCTCATCACTGAAAGGTCTATATCTTATGGTGATTACCTTGAAAGTGTATATCCAAAATTTCATGTAATGGAAAATTTGAATTCAATATGACTATCAAGTCATTCATTCCCACAATAATATAAGTAATACATTTACAGCAGTTGCCCTGCCCATTGACATGTACCTTAATTTTGTTGCAAGAATCATCTTGCCTTCAAGTGTTTTGCATAATCATAATGCCAACATAGTGATTACTCCCAAAATGACCTCCTAATATCACTAGTGTAAAATATACACGTGGAGTCTAAGGCATTTATTGCAATCATGCAAACTCTGCCTATAGCAACGAGTTTCTCATCCACCACTTCAAGATCTACACCTTTCTGGTGCCTACATTGTGATATGTTAACCCACTAGTACATGATGATCGAGTCACACTCGATAATAGTAGCGATTTCATCACCTATCAATGATGAGGTTCACACTACTTGTAATTCAAGTCACATTTTAAATGTACAAGATTTTACATAGAATAATTAATTCAAGACTCATCTTGAATTCAAAATTTAGGCATCAACTTTTGCTTAAATAAATAGCAGAAAAGTGCAACATATTTTGGTGACTATATATATATATATATACACACACACACACACACACTATGTTTTGGCAATGATCATCAGATCATCTATACTCACAAGAGTGGAGTCCAGAACATGTGCAGAGACTTTTGGCACCTGTAAATTATAGAATAGGTCGCTTATAATCAAGTATCAACTTGATTAAATAAATTTTGCACAATGATATATTTCATGCCATATAATTTACTCCTCGAGTAAATTCATTACAATACATGATCTACTCACATAGGACATGACTAATGTTTCCAACATGGAATTTTTCGAATTTGCATTAGATGAGATTTACTCTCCAACATGGGCTCTTGATACCAACGATATCATTGGCAGATTCATGGCATCAATGCCACCATAGTTCTACCCTAATCAAAGTACCCAATCCATTATTGGTATTACCACACATGCACCTTTGCATGTTACTACACTTCATTCAGATTTTACAAGTTTGAGTATCCAAAGGAGCAAGATCCATTTATTCTTTAAACTCTCATTAGAGTTAGCAACAAAGAATAGAACTTTCAGTTCATGAAATTTACAACTCAATGGATCCCATACATAAAATGTTATTTTTTTCCCTTAAAAGTGACCATAATGACAAATCTCGTGTTTGTCTAAAGTGTGGTTGTACATTTCATGTACACCTTATTTCCAAATAAAATATTTGGTTCAACAATACCTCCACTTCTTTGGAGGCAAGCGAATTCATGGGGATAAATTTGAAACTCACTTCAAACATGAGACCTCCAAAAGTCTCCATATTATCCCTAAAATTATCATTAGTTCTATATTATACTACTACGGGTAGTATATTGTCCATCATTAATATCATGTACCTCATACATGGTATTTATTCAGGATCAAACTAGAAAGAAAAAGGAATTTCATTTAGTGGATCATATAACCACTATCACAATTATGGTAGATATATACTCTTCTCACGAATCGTAGATGCACTAATATATTCTACAAATACCCAACATATGATTTCATGCCATCCATTTGTATGGTTCATATCGAAACCTATTACTAAGAGTAATGATGAAATATCAGCATCAACTTGGGACAATGGATATGGAAATTCAATATTCATAAAATTCCTTTCATATCATCTAGGATATGTTATATGTACATACATTAATCCCGTATGACATGTTGTATATAAAATAATTTTTCAATCTTGAGTATATCAAGAATTGACATGATAGCCCTATCATAACTCATGGATGATAAGAAAATTATTATCAATTCTATTGGCTATAGAATACATTCTCAAAATCCTCAGATTTTGTGCACCACATGTGTCACAAGAGAATTAATTGTAAGGCCCTCTTACCTTAAAATTCCAAATAATGAGCCACTAAATTTTCTGAATGCATTCAAGATAAGTTGGCTATATTCAACCATTTATGGACTATCTAGGCACTCTAAAGTGCTCATGCATGCATTTGCAAATAGTCCCACATGTGTTCCTTACTGATCAAAGGCATCACAATTTTACCAAATTCATTGCTCTAATTTTTCAACTTAGAGCAAATTTTCCTTGATACAGAATTAAATCCATTCATATGGAATTATTTGGTTTTGGGAACTAAATCACTAAGTCCCTATGTTCATACCAATTATGGCTTAATTGAATCTCTTATCGAGATAACTCATTTGTATGACCATCAAGAAAGAGTTCAATTTATCAACATCAAGTTGGCAATATACGAACTTACGCACCGCATAATCTAAATTCATAAAACTGCAATCATGCAGCTCCCTTCATTGCAGTTAGTATGTGGAAACTTGGCCACAACCAAATATTTCACATATGCATGTCAGTTATGTTTTCCACATACCAATATCACCACCTCATCATACATCATGGGCATTAGGGATCCCACACAAAAGGTATTATTATCCGTCATTCATATAATACCTTAGGTCTCTTATAGAGATTTGTAAACAACCCTATGTTGATCATAGTTTGAGGATACTTCCAGGCATTAGGGGGAGATTAATACCACACATAGAATGCCAGGAATTCAAAATGAATGCTACACACATTCAGTCTTCACATCCACATACATACCAAAGCATATCTGAACCATCAGTTCAGAACATCTTATATTTGTAACACATTACAAATAGCCTGGCAAATGTATTTGCTTATCAAAAGTGTCATCTTATCCAATCCCTACAATTACTGTAACATAAAGAGTGATGATCTAACAAGATCACTCAACTCCCAAATTAAAATAAGAGGGGGAGAAGTATGGTCACTAGGGATATAGCTTATTACAAGCAGCCGTGGAAATAGGGGAGACATCCTCCAAGATAGTAAATGCAAATCAACATTATACATGTTGTTAGACACTTTCTGGATATTGAAAATCCAAAGCCTATGGATTTTCAGCATTCAAAAGTTTAGTACATGTGCACATAAATTCAGGCACTGGGTCATTGGAACACCCTAACTCTATCATCGTGGGAAATGAGATATGAGTTCTAAAGAGTTAATATTTCACATGCTATATTGGTTCCATTGAATCAATTATACAAAGACGACAAATTGTCGACATATGCTTCTCAAAAATTGCTATACACCTTAAACTGGATCTAGACCACAAGTCATAAGCAGAGTGTATCAACACTCAAATTGGGTCAAAGCAAAGGTGGTAATTATGGAGAATTTCTCTCGTTCATTGGTGAGAGGTATTTACCACAGTAATATCTTCTCATAAATGCATTCTTTATGAAAGCAAGTGTCGGTGTTTATACCCAGGAACCTACCGAGGGGGTGCCAAAGGTAGGGTTTTATGCATGGGGCTCACTGAGATCTGGAACTCGAAGGTGAAGTCAAACACACGATTTAGACAGGTTCAGGCCACTTGGATCGCGTAATACCCTACGTCCTATGTGTTGGTTGTATTGTATTGATTGAACTTGTTTGGAGGGTGTCCCTTCCTCGCCTTATATTGACGAGGGCAGGGTTATAGGTTGGTTGTTTACAAGAATACTAGTCGGATTTGATTAGTGAGTCCTACTCTAATTGCTACGAGTAGTTTCCGAATCCTCGACTAGTTCTTATCCTCCACGTAGACCACGCCATCCTGCACCGTAGTCTCTATGTCTGTCACGTCTCGGTGTACAACCCCGTATCTAGGACTGTCCAAACCTTGTGGTGGGCCCATAGATGTATGGAAGACAAGCCCTCGACTACTTTTTAGGCAAATGCAGCAGTCCCGAGTACTTGTGTAGGCGTCTCTGACTTGTTTGTGGTGCTGTTCGAATACTCCATTGGATTGAGTCTTCAAATGTACTTGAGTATTGCCATATGGCTAGAATGTGCTCAAGCCTCGTTTGACTTGGTCTTGAATCTTCAATCTTGAATTTTATATGGAAGTGCGCATTTGTAGCCCCCCAGCCTTAGGTTGAATCGAAGAATCAGGCTGGGGGTCAGTCTAATTTCACATCTCATTTTCGTTAAAACCCAAAGAATTTTTTTTTTGCCTATGGGCACGTGGCACACATCCCTCGAGCCATTACACGACTAGTTTGGGTATAAGGGTCAACCACTAGTTAATGTGACAGTTCGCCAATAGTAACCTTATCTCTTTTTGAAAAAAATTGTAAATTGTCAAGCGATAACTTCAGGCATTTAAAAACAGAATATTCCCATTAATCTCACCTCTATTTTAATTATGCTGCAATTATAAATAACGGAGGAAGTCATCCCTTCCATTTCACTTGAGCCATTCGCTCTTTCATCTACCACACTATAGCCCTAGCACCGCCGCTGCCCGATCCTTGAGCTCAAGCACCACCGTTGCCACACCCGATTTTAAAACAAAACCAAGTGCTACCTATATGTATGCCAGGATCTAGTTTTATACATATAGTGACATCATCAGTGAATAATAGTAACAGTATCACGTAAAGAAAAATAAATAAAGACTTACGAGTCTACCAGAGATATACAGCTTATTCCTAGAAATGAAGGCTCCAAACTTCACAGGCAATCGACTGGGGGCTGCATACGCCTAGAACTCAGCATCATTTTTAGAAAACTTCACACACCTTCTTCTTTTGAGCAGCAGTAAGCATGGGTGAGTACACTTATGGTTGGTACTCAGCAAGGCCACAAGAAATAACCAGAATAAATTATTTAAGTCCATCTTCAAGTTCAATTATCATGTGAGGGTCTAGGCCGCTCTTAATCGTGAGCACGCCTGATATATTAGTTTTACACTGTGCAGAGGCTGTACATCTTTACCCACAGGTCGCGTAAAAGTTTAGAAGAACTTTAGACCCAACCATGTTGTGCTGATCAGGCACTCATCACATTACCAAAGTGTGACTGCATAGGGACGCTACGAGGCCTTTACAATGGTTCCCTAATAAGTGGTAACCTGATAAGGTTTCGGTGTCTAGTGTGCATAAACCTCCCTAGTGGGCATAGTGTCTTAGCAAAGCCCACTTCCAAAGAGGACCGGGCTATACAACGACTCAGTCCCCCCTTTTGCTAAGACCAAGACCAGAGTCTCTAATTAATTAGCTAAGACCAGAGCCAAATAGTTCTTATGGTCGCACTATTTTCTTGGGTGGTTCTCCATGTTCCAATTAATATTATCATGGTATTATAAATAAGTATAGACAAAATGGTGGTTTGGGACACTTGCCTTTCTCCAAAGAAAAGTTACTCTTCAGCTCTTGCTCTCTTGAAACTCTTAATCTTTAAATCTTTCGAACAACGATCCTTCTACTTGAAGCAATCACTGGCACAAACATACAAGCAAACAAACCAGTACAACTAAGAACAATACACCAAAACAAAAGAAAAGCTTTAAAAGAACATATTGAAGGATAGGGCTCAATTCTGAGAACGCAAGGATGCAAGAAAGACTAGAAATGGTGCTATAGTTGAAAAGATGCACTATTGAGAGATTTCAAACATAAAAGATGAGCTACATGCTTCATTTATTTTAGTTGAGAAAAACAATGTAAAGATATTTCAAAGAAATATCCTTAGTTGGAATTAATCAACCAATAGTTAGTAGCAGCCTCTAGTAAGACATACTAACTCCTATATGTTGGGATACGAGGTAGGCTACACTAGCGCAATTCAAAATTCTACCGCGTATAACCAGGAAGAACTGCCGTATAAGAATCACGGGATTACCACTCGACGCACTACTAGTGCGGAAGATGTAGATATGCATCGATGCAGTGAAGACGATCACGTAGTCGTACGTAGTCGATCAACGTAGTCGTACGTAGTCGATCACGTCCAGCAACTCCTCAGCAGCTCGTCCACATGCAGCAAGATCGCCTCCGGTGCCGCGGCTCGTCGTCGGCTCGTCGTGGCTCGTTGGCGGCTCGTCGGCGGCTCGTCCAAGTGCTGCAGGCGCAACACCTCCAAGGTATCCACACGTGCAGGGAGGAAGCGTCGCAAGCCGGACTGCTAGATCCGCGAGTTGCAACAGGCGAGGGCGTGGGAGGCGCGGCAGGTGTGTTTCTCCAAAAAGGTGTAAACCCTAGGGCGCCCCCACCCCTCTATTTATAGAGGTTCCTGATGGGCCTCTGGGTCCGAGGCCCATTAGTACTTCTAAACCTAATCCAACTCGGATCAGATCCGAATTGGGCTTCCAGCCCCTTAAGTGTGTGACCCTATGGGTTCGGATACGTATAGATATGGCCCGAGTACTCTTACTCGGCCCAATAGTCGGTAGCGGCCTCTAGCAAGACGTGCCAACTCCTATACGCACACGAAGATCATATCAGACGAACCATCACAACATAATATACATGCTATTCCCTTCGCCTCACGATATTTGGTCTAGCTTCAAGCCGACCGCTCTTTCTCGATCCTGTGATTCGGAATCCCTTTGTAGGTTAACTCTTAACCGTACGTAGCATGGCCATGCATTTTTGGATCCGATCACTCGAGGGGCCCAGAGATATCACTCTCAATCAGAGAGGGGCAAATCCCATCTTGATTGACCATGTCTCATAGCATGCTTCTTGACAAACCCGAAAGGTACCTTTATAACTACCCTGTTACGGCGTAGCGTTTGATAGCCCCTAAGTAGGTCGATCCACATCTAGAATACATGCGACAATCTCAGGTCTAAGGACAAAGCATATATGTTGTTTAAAGAGAGAACTACTTCTCGTGTTGGGTCAGTCCTAGCACATGTCTCCACATGTGTCCACATTATTAGTTCAACATCTCCATGTCTATGACTTGTGAAACATAGTCATCAACTAATACATGTGCTAGTCTAATATTCATGTGTGTCCTCACATGAACTCCGACTAGGGACAACTTTAGAAAAACCATACAAGTAAAGAGTTTCACATACAATTCACATAATTGCAAATCAATTCAAGTAGCCTTTAATGGATATTCAATGAACACAATATACAAATCATGGATACAAATGGAATATCATCATCTCTATGATTGCCTCTAGGGCATACCTCCAACAGTCTCCCACTTGCACTAGAGTCAATCTAGAAGGTACCTAATACCCATAGCTCTTACATGCGCATCATGCTTAGCCTGCGGGAGTGGTTTTGTCAACAGATCAGAAATGTTCAGATCCGTGTGTATTTTGCATATCTTGATCTCACCCCGGTTAACGAAGTCTCGAATGAGATGAAATCGCCGCATTACGTGTTTGTTCTTCGGGTGGTTCCTTGGCTCCTTTGCTTGCGCAATTGCCCCATTATTATCACAGTAGAGATTCAATGGGCTGGACGCATTCGGGAACACACCAAGCTCAATGAGGAAATTCCTTATCCAAACACCTTCCTTCGCGGCTTCCGAAGCCGCGATGTACTCGGCTTCTGTCGTAGAATCGGCCACCGTCTGCTGCTTGGAACTCTTCCAACTAACAGCACCACCATTCAGTGTGAACACAAATCCTGATTGTGACTTTGAATCATCTCTGTCGGTTTGGAAACTAGCATCGGTGTAACCTGTTACAACGAGCTCCTCCTCACCTCCATAGACGAGGAACATATCTTTAGTCCTTCTCAAGTACTTAAGAATGTTTTTCACCGCTGTCCAGTGACTTTCACCTGGATCAGATTGGTGTCTGCTTGTCATGCTTAGCGCATATGAAACATCCGGGCGAGTACTTATCATTGCATACATGATAGATCCAATAGCCGAGGCATATGGCACTCTACTCATGCGATCCCGCTCATCAGCAATCGAAGGACACTGAGTCTTGCTGAGATGTATGCCATGTGACATAGGCAAGAACCCTTTCTTTGCCTCTTCCATGCTGAACCGCTTCAACACTTTGTCAATGTAAGTATCTTGGCTTAAACCTATAAGCCTTCTTGATCTATCTCTATAGATCTTAATGCCCAGAATATATGCCGCTTCCTCTAAGTCCTTCATCGAAAAACTATTTTTCAGTGAATTCTTTACGGACTCAAGCATAGGAATGTTATTTCCAATCAGTAATATGTCATCCACATATAAGATTAGAAATACTACAGAGCTCCCACTAACCTTCTTGTAAACACAAGACTCTTCTTCGTTCTTGGTGAAGTCAAACCCTTTGACCACTTCATCAAAACGAATGTTCCAACTCCTAGATGCTTGCTTCAATCCATAAATGGATCTCTGAAGCTTGCATACCTTTCCAGCATTTTTCGGATCGACAAAACCCTCGGGCTGTATCATATACACGTCCTCAGCTAGGTTTCCATTCAAGAAAGCTGTCTTGACATCCATATGCCATATTTCATAATCGAAATATGCAGCTATAGCTAGAATAATCCGAATGGACTTAAGCATCACTACGGGCGAGAAGGTCTCGTCGTAGTCAACTCCTTGAACTTGTCGAAAACCTTTTGCGACAAGTCGTGCTTTATAGATGTGAACATTTCCATCCATGTCCTTTTTCTTCTTATAGATCCACTTGCACTCTATGACTTTAACACCATAAGGCGGGTCAACCAAGTTCCAAACTTGATTATCTCCCATGGACTCTATTTCGGATTGTATGGCATTCTGCCATTTTTCGGAGTCTGGGTCCATCATTGCTTCTGCATATGTCGCAGGCTCATCATTGTCCAACAATAATATTTCCCGCATTTCGCGGAGCCTTGCCGACCTTCGTGGTTGTGGCGGTGCTTCTCTTGCCATGGGTATCTCAACTTGTTCTGCTACGTTAGCATCACTCATTGATTCTTGCCCGATCGGCTCATCTTGAACTTCTTCAAGATGCACTGTCTTTCCACTCTTTTCTCCTTTGAGAAACTCTTTCTCTAGGAAAACCCCGTTCCGAGCGACAAACACTTTGCCTTCTGATCGGTTGTAAAAATAATATCCCAAAGATTCCTTTGGATATCCCACAAAAATGCACTTATCCGACTTGGGTGTGATCTTGTCCGACTGAAGTCGCTAGACGGAAGAGACGAAAGAATGAAATCAGTGGTCAACTCTTGGCCCAGTGGGAAGCCCAACTTCTCCAACTGTTGAGTGTAACCAACCATCTTGATTACGTGTGGTCCTATTGTTGTGCCTTCTGCTAGCTTACTCTCCACAAAGGCCTTAGACACATTAAACCTTTCAGTCCTGGTCTATGTCTGGAACATGTCCCTAAGCGCCATGATCATATCGTGCACCTCATGGTTTGTTTCAAACTGCATCTGCAGCTCGAGTTCCATGCAAGAAAGCATAAGGTAGCTTACTTCGAGGTTAGCATCACATGTTTCCTTGTAGGCAATCTTAACAGCAGCAGGTGCATCATCAGTAGGTTCTTCTGGTAATGGGGTGTCTAGAACATCTTCCTTTTTCTCACTCCTGAGAACAATTCTCAGGTTACAAATCCAATCTGAGTAGTTTGTTCCATTCAACTTGTCCTTCTTAAGGACTGAACGCAAAGCAAACAGTGTGGTGTTGCTAGGTGCCATTTACAACAAAATAATAATGCAAAATACTAAGACAAACGTAACCATGACAAAGCAAATCACACTAAACTATTTAACAGAATCTACTCCCACTAAAATCAATATTCCTCTATTGATATGTAGTGATTCAGAATCCACAACTAACAAGTCTACTAGTGAGCTTTTGCATCACCGCTAGCAGGCAAGGTAGATCGGTAAGCAAACTTCTTGCTAATATATCACATATGACTCCTGTTGTTAGGTGACATCTCTATGTCTCGGCGCCCAACCTTTATGCCCCAAGGTCCTTAACCGTTAAGATGACCTTGTTAAGCAAACTAACCCTTATGCGTGTAAGTATACGATACAAACCCGTCTAGTCAAGGAAAACTAGTGGCACCCTAATTTCATATATCCACCACCAATTGTACAAGACATGGGACGGTGCAAGTCTTAGTCAGGAGGGCATACTAACTTAAAATTTGCGAGGGGTCATTCTACTTCTAACATCACAGCATGTAAGAATAAAACAAAACAGAATAGCATGCACACAGTTGTGACACAGTATGACCCGATTTCTATTGGTGATCTCCATCTCCACAGAACTTGTTCACCATGATAACCTACATCTCCATGATCCATGTGTGTCATCCTTCTAGTGATGAGTCCTCCAAGAACTAGTACACGTTATTACATCTAATACCCAGTAAAGAAGATTACATAGTTGCTTGGATCATCACAGATTGGCACGCAGGCCATTAAATACATTAATGTGATAATACATATGACTCCAGCCATATTGCTGTACACGTGACACGCAGATCACAAATCAGTTACATACATGCATCACATACACAATTGCCATACCGATCACAAGATCCTGCAAAATAGAGTTAGGCATTCTACCATTCCAAACTTAAACGGCCCAAAAATCCATCTTTCAAGACGAATTTAGGAAATCTTATTTCACCAAAAATGGCAAAACGGTTGAATTTTATGTGTAAATTTTTCTGTAGATCAATTTTCATATAAAATTCACCTCGATCCGAGATCGTACCGAAAAGTTACGGTCATTTTACCGAAACGCATGATCTCGGTGAATAATCCAATCCAGTAATTGATCTAATCCACTACTGCGCATCATATGCATCTGGCGTATGAACCTCAATTTCGATTCGATCAATCACATTGATCTCCACTCGCTGCAACTAGCATTACGTGTATCACATAACTTCGATGGCGGAAATCCGACCAGTAGGAGTATGTTGTTACACGACCATTGCAGCAAGAAGACGAAACCAGGATATAGATCAATTCAAAAAATCGCATATCTCCATATGCACACATCCTTAATCCATAATAAACCAGCTACGGCTCTGATACCATTGAAGGGATACGAGGTAGGCTACGTTAGCTCAAAACAAAATTTTTTCTACCGCGCAAACTAGGAATAACTGTTGTTATAGATCACGGGAATACCACTCGACGCACAGGTGTGGAAGTTATAGATACACATCGGGGTAGCAAAGTCGATCACACGCCAACATAGTGTAGTCGATCACGTCGACGTCGAGTAGCTCCTCAACAGCTCGTCCACGTCCAGCGACTCCCTCCTCGTGCCGTGGCTCGTCAGGCTCGTCATCGGCTCGTTAGGTTCCTCATTGGAGCTCTCGTGCGGCTCATCCAAGTGCTACAGATGCAACACATCCAAGGTATCCACACGTGCAGGGAGGAAGCGTTGCAAGCCGAACTGCTAGGTTCGCGAGTTGCAACAAGGCGAGGGTGTGGGAGGCGCGGCTGCTGCTTGTGCAAAACAGGGCTGGACCTAGGGCGCTCCTACCCCTCAATATATAGGGATTCCTAACGGGCCTATGGGTCCGAGGCCCATTAGTACTCCTAAACCTGGTCCAATTCAGATAACATCTGAATTGGGCTTCCAGCCCTTCAAGTGTGTGACCCTATAGGTTCATATACGTATAGACATGGTCCGAGTACTCCTACTCGACCAATAGTTAGTAGTGGCCTCTAGCAAGACATACTAACTCCTATACGCATATGAAGATCATATCAGATGAAGCATCACAACATCACATATATGCTATTCTCTTTGCCTCACGATATTCGGTCTAGCTCCAAGCCGACCACTCTTTCTCGATGCTGTGATTCGAAATCCCTTTCTAGGTTAACTCTTAACCTCACATAGCATGTCCATGCATTTCCGAATCCAATCACTCGAGGGGCCTAGAGATATCTCTCTCAAATAGAGAGGGGCAAATTCCATCTTGACTGATCATGCCTCACATCATGCTTCTTAAAAAACTCGAAACCTACCTTTATAACTACCTAGTTACAGTGTAGCATTTTACAGCTCCTAAGTAAGTCGATCCACATCTTAAGTACATACAACAGTCTTAGGTCTAAGAACAAAGCGTACACGTTGTGTAAAGAGAGAACTATGTAACTCGTGTTGGGTCAGTCCTAGCACATGTCTCTACACGTGCCCACTTTATTAGTTTGACATCTCCATGTCCATGACTTGTGAAACATAGTCATCCACTAATACATATGCTAGTCGAAGATTCATGTGTGTCCTTACATGAACTTCGACTAGGGACAATTTTTAGAATAACCATACAAGTAAAGAGTTTCACACAGAATTCACATAATTGCAAATCAATTCAAGTAGCGTTTAATGGATATTCAGGGAACACAATATAAAACATGGATACAATGGAATATCTTCATCGCTATGATTGCCTCTAGGGCATACCTCCAACACCACTAACGTGTCATTTATGTTGTTATGAACATAAAGCAACTTGAATAAATAGAAACGGAGCTAAAACGTGACAGATATGGCCTACACAAGATAAAGGGTCTAACTGCGAGAAAACTAAACTTCCAAGGACCTATCTGTGAAAACCAAGGGCTTAAACATGTTAAAACTCAAAGATTGGACTGGATCTCGGGGATTCCAGTTTTCTTCAGGGGTCAAAACGATAAAGCAGCTTCATCTTCAACCTCTGTCCGGTGGACCTCGTGTGGCCGACGAGGAGACCCGCCGACGCAGCGGCGCTAGGTGGCGGTGGGCAAGCGTGTGACTAGGGTGCACGGCAGCGGCGGCTGGGAGGTGGCGACGCAGGCCGGCGTAGCGCAGGAGGCAGCTAGGAGCGCGGAGGGGCGGTGCGATGTGCTAGATGGCGGTGGCGGCGCTGCAGCGGGGCAAGCGACAACGGCTTGGGAGATGGTACGGCGCGTGGCTTGACCATAGGCGTGGCGCGCAGGTGCGTCGGGCACGCAGCGCACGGGGAGAGGGAGGGCTCTAGCGCGCAGGGTTGCACTACAGTGGCAGCGGGCACGGTGTGGCTCGGAGCCAAAGCGGTGGTGCTAGGCGGCAGCGGAAGCTAGGGTGGTAGTCGACTATAGCAAGTGGCCATGAACAGCATAGATAAAAAGGAAGAGAAAGAGGGACCATCGGGAACATCCACCAATCTCGCACCGGAGTGGCAAAACGGAACGAGGATGATGAGACAATCGTGATGGTACGCTCACCTTTGGCCGAGGACTAACGGTTTTGCTGGATTTGCTCGCCGGATTTTCGCCGGAAAACTCGCCGGAGTTTAGCAAATGTGTATGTTCGGCGTCGAACTGCGGGAGCTAGGGTTGTCAAAACGAGATGGGATTTGTGGCATTGGATAGAGGACGTCAAGGAGATTATAGAAAGTATTTATAGGCCAGGTTGGGGTCCGGATTTATTTTCCTCCTTTTTCTAATTTTGGGAATTAATTTTGGATTTGAAAACAATTTCAAAAAATCCTGAAATTGTAATTAAATCACGAAGAATACTACAAAAAATTTAGGAAAATTTCTGGAGATGATTTGGGAAATGAGGAACCCAAATAAAATACTTAGAGCTCCTGGAAAGACTTGTAGAAACTTCCACAATATGGATTAAGCTCTAGGAAATGAGAATAAATCTTAGAAAAATCTGGAAAATTCTTAGAGGAACCTAACCATCACTTGAACGCATTTTTGGAAACTTTTGCACTCACGAAAAACAAATATGCATCGGTATGAATGGACGGACATAGAACAACATTATTTTATTCTAGAAAACAAACAATTATTTTACTATACTATTTTTCCTATAAAGAAAATAAATGTTGGAAAAATTTTAAAATTATGAGAAAATCATTGTTTATTTATTCTTTTTAATCACATCCTAAAATTTAAAAAATTCTATGGGTGACAACCGTCCCTCCACCGCTTAGCCCCTGAGCGCATGCGCAAGAAGACCCTCGTGGCAACATGAATGGGGAAGAAGGCAACATCCTATAGGTGGCAGAGAGCAAGAAGAGGAAGGTAGAAAAGAAGAAAGAGATCCAATTGTCGGCTCTGAAGTACGGCAAGACTCATCAAATAGCTCTGCCAAATCAAGCGTGTGCCTAGAAGAAATCTGTGCTGAAGAAGGCGGCCATGCAGGCATTGGTGACGGCCATTCTTCTCTAGGACCAAGACTTCATCAACTGGAGGGCTGCCTTTGACAACCCCTTGCCAATGGAGAACTACACCCATGAGACTGTAATCTTCCCGCACTTTATTGAGCGCGGTTTAGCCTTACCCACATCAGACTTCTTCTGCGGGCTGTTAGATTACTATAAGTTGGAATAAGTTCACCTCAACCCCAATTCCATTCTGCACATAGCCATTTTTGTGCATCTATGTGAAGCGTTCCTTGGAATCTAGCCGCACTTCCAGCTCTTCTGAAAGTTTTTCAGACTCAAGCCCCAACCTAGGATGGATCACACGAAGTAGTCGGGGGAGGGAGGGTAGGTATTCAATTGCGAGAGAAGGTCAAAGGCTTATTCTTGGATTATGAGCTAATTGACTCTCACTGGCTGGAAGGAGAGGTGGTGTTATAATGGAAATTATGAACCTAGACTACCCAAGGTGATAGGCCACCACCCATTTTGGAACAACCGATTGCTGAATGAGCCCACCCATGGAGATAGCCTTCAGCTACCCGAGCTTCTGGAGAAGATCGCCGTACTCAAGCAGCAAGGGCTAACCGGAGTCGGGGTAGCCTTCAGTTTTATGAAGAGGCAAGTCCAACCATTGCAACTGCGCTGCACTTGGGGATATGACTACTCGGGCCCCAATGATCCATCCCGGATGACATCAGATGACATCTCCATGGATGAAATCATGGCGTGATTGAGGCGCATGTTCAAGCACGCAAGCGCGATCCTGACTATTGTGCGGGAGTTCTGCGCCACGAACCCACCAAGTAGTGCAAGTACCCGTAGCCTCAGCCCTCGAGTACTAATTATTGTACTTGTCAATTTTCTAACTTGTCTTCTTTTGTAGGAAGATATTCACTTGTGTTGCTCCGCTCCTCCTCCACCTAGATCGGATGGCTCTGACGTCGCTCCTCGTGTACATACGATTGCTGATGTACAGAAAGTAGTCGAAGAGGAGGAGTTGAAAGGTTTGTCTTCCTTTAGCAGCTCTGACTCAGAGGATGCTGAGGAATTTGTTATCAAGGCTCGGCCGTCGGACAAGGCTGAGTCTTCCTCAAGGACATCAAAGCATGCCGCTGAAGATGACTTGGAGGCTGGACTAGCGTCGCCATCAAAGAAGAGGCACATTGTCGCCGTCAAGCGTGTGGTGAAGAAGGCGCTCACCGCCGAGGATGTCCCTCCTCCAATAATCACATTCGAAGAAGGACAAGATCCTGAGGACCAAGTACTCGTAAGTAATTTTTTTACCGCCATGTCTTTTCAATATAACATTGGCGGATTGCAGGTAGTTGAGGAGGAGACAGAGGCAGAGAAAACAACTACCGAAGTCATGCAGCAGGACCTGCCAGCGATCAAGGAGGTCATCGAGCTGGATGATGACGAGGAGCCTCCTGTTGCGAGGGCCAACCCCATCGGCATGCAAACTACCCAAGAAGTGGAGACAGCGGCCAAGGCTGGTGAGGATCAGACTGTGATCTAACAAGCCGCGCCGAAGAAGAGGTCACCCACACTCAAGCCCATACGCTCGGGGGGGAGCCCTCTTTAAATATAAAGAGGTCCACAAAGTATGTACTCGAGTACTTATAGTGACTGGACTTTGCCTTATAGTGTTTTTTGACACTTTGTCTTTTCCAGGAAATCCTCCAGCATGGATATTGGAGGCTCGAGCCCAAAATCTATAACCAATGGTAGCAGCCGCTCAGCCTAAGACCTCGTCTTAGCGCCCACAATTCCACCGTCGGAGGAGCAGCCTATGCCAGAAGTAGCTCCAGGTGTTGTATCCCTTGTTGCTGCACTTATGCATGATGTTATTGCATCACTGAATGTCGTTGTAGTGCCAGCCCTGAGCTACCAGTAGCCGAGCCGATCGCAGTGACTTCTTCTAGCATTGTAGCTACATTTGTAGCCCTCGAGCCGGAGGAAGGTACTGAAGCTGAGTTGGCGACTACTTATGGAGCTGTGGCTACGCTTGTATCCCCTGAGCTAGAAGTGGAGACTGAAGCTGCTGGAGCTCTCTAAGTTTTTGCGTCCATCCCACCTTCTGAGGCAGGTCCATCAACTAGCCGTGTGTTGGTTCCTCTTGGTGCGCCAGTCGTCGAAGAGCACAAAGAACCCTGGATAGCTGAGGCGGTGAACCTGGAGGATATCCAACTCCTTGATAATCCTCTAAGCACCATAGAGATAGAGGCCACGATTAAGGAGATGCACTGCTGTGTAGGTGAATACACAGTGGTAAGTTTCTTCTCTATGTTTTGTATTCAAATTGAAATCAGTACTCGTTCCTTATACAAGTATTTGCTCTATTTTGCAGGATTGATCAAACGCTCTTGTTGGAAGTCGGAGATGCTCCAAGTCTATGGAGACACCATAATGTGGGCTGAAGCGCTTGAATGCGAGTTGACCAAGGAGCAGCTGTACTCCTCCCGGCTACTCATGAAGTATGACGGCCAAGCCGTCAAGTACCGCAACCTCGTCCAGAAAGCTGCAGAGGAGAAGGACTACCTTTGGAAGCACAACAAGATGTTGAAGCATCAATTGGAAGGTCACTTGTCATCTCCTGCTGGTCTTCGAGTACTAATTTGCACTTGATGATTCTAAGCTGCTCTTTGTGTTGTTCTTGTAGCGTTCAAAAAGTTAAAAGAAGATCTCCAAGGCCGCATCACTGATTCGCAGAACTTGTACTATAGAGTGATGGAGCAACACGACAAGTTATCTGCTTTGTACTAGGCTCTGGAGCACCGCCTGTAGAAGGAGCGGAAGATGCGCTCCGATGGGGAAGTTGATCTGGTAAACGCCATGAAAAGTATGTAAGAGTGCGAGGCTGAGTTGGCAGCCACCAAGCTTGCTCTGAAGGAGCTGATAGAAGCCACCTAGCCTATTGCTGATATGGTGGAGCTCCCAGCAGAAGGCACAGAGCCCCATCAAGGAAGTGCCTGCGAACATCACCAGCTACATCCAGAACATGGCAGAGTCGGTCTCGAAGCAGTTGTTGGCATTGGTGAAGTCCTTCTACCCATAAGAAGGCTTGGCTTCAGTTGCTGAGGGGATTGCACAAGACTGCTCTGATGAGCAGTTTCAACAATATCTGTAAGAGATGGCTCCTGTTGCTAAAGAAGTAGCCGGTCAAATAGACCTTGAGTAGCTAAATGTAAAGACATGAAGTCATTGTAATATAAACATGACATGAATGAAATGTAAATTATTTAAAGTCTTTGTTGCAAATTTATTGATGTTGACTTGTGTGAATTCTTTGTTTAGTGCATCTCGTGAACTACCCTAATAATAGCTCGTACGGTAGTCGTGACTGTTTGCACACAAGGCTACTCTTGTGAGCCTCTTTAGATACACGGTGTAGAGTACATTTAGGATGCGACCCCTTGTTGCAAAGTGTAGGTACTCGGGTATCTGGGTAGTCGGACTCTTTAGGCAAGTAGACACTTCAGGACTTCGTGAGCTCGAGCTTATCTTAGCAACCTCTCTGGGTTGTTTGGATACTTGTGCTCCTGAAGACCTAAAACTACAGACTTGTTATTACAAGCTGCGACTACATAGACTTGTCTAGGTAAGAATTCTGGTAGTATAAAAATCTCCCAAAATACTGATGACTTCTTTTTTGAAGGCCACCAATGGACAGACTTGTCCAATGAGTTGATTAGCTCACAATTTTTGTGCAAAGGCTTGTCTTTGCAAGTTGTTGCTGGACAGTTTCGTTTTACGAGTTGGATAAATTAAAAAATGTGTGTGTAGACTTGTTATTACAAGCCGAAATGTAGACAATTTTGTCCAACAAGTGAAATAACTCAAAAAAAAATTTGCAGGCTTGTGACTACAAGCCGCTGGTTTGGTTGTAGTACCCGGGGAGCTGAATAGCTTTATGAACTTTGCTTTTGCAAATCATGATTAGGCAGAAGTAGTCGTTTTACGACGAAAAATAACTCTGCTTTATTAAATTGTAATTATACAACTGAGGCCGATGGCCAATTTACATGAATATGTAAAGTATGGGTAGAATCAACACAAGTGCTCGATGTTCCACGAGTTGTCGACCTCTTTGCATGAGAGAGTTTGTAGCCTATATGACCTAGGTCCAGTGACCTTGGAGACGATGAAAGGACCCTCCCACGGCGATTTCAGTGTATGCAACCCCTTGGTATCTTGAATACGCTTGAGGACCATGTCTCCTATGTTGAACGAACACTCTTTGATGTTATGATCATGATAGCAACGTATTCCTTCAAGGTACCTTACTGACTGGACGAGTGATGCACAGCAAGCTTCCTCGAGGCTGTCTAAGTCTAGACATCTTGTTTCTTCTGCTGCACATTCCTCGTACTGCTAGACTACTGGAGATTTCCACATGACATTGGCAGGGAGGACGGGTTCTGATCCATAGACCAGAAAGTAGGGTGAGTACCCTGTAGTCTTGTATGGCTGGGTAGCTCCTTGAGCCACTTGCCCCCTTTGGTATTTCCAATATCATATAGTCTTTTCTTGAGAGCCTCCAGTAACATCCCGTTTGTGTGCTCAACCTGGTCGTTGGCCCACGGATGAGCGACAGAGACATACCGGACGTCAATCCCACTATTCTCACAGTACTCCCAAAAATCGTGATTGTTGAAATTTGAGCCTAGGTCTGTGATGATGCGATTGGGGAAGCCGTAGCAATGGAAAATTTCATTGAGGAATTCAATTACTTTGTCTGCCTTGGGGCAGGTTACTAGCTTCACCTCGATCCACTTGATGAACTTGTCGATCGGCACGAGTACTCGGTTGAAGCCCCCAAGCGCCGTAGGCAGAGAGCCAATCATGTCTAGCCCCCAGCATGCAAAGGGCCAAGAGGGTGGTATGGTGATCAACTTGTAGGCAGGGACATGTTGTTTCTTGGCGAAGAATTGGCACCCTTGGCATCGGCGGACTAGTTCTTCGGCGTCAGCAAGAGCTGTAGGCCAATACAATCCTTCTCTAAAAGCCTTTCCAACGATCATTCTTGAGGATGCGTGGTTGCCACAGATGCCTTTGTGGATTACCTCCAGTATGTCCTTGCCATCTTGTCGTGAGACGCACTTCATGAGTACTCCTGATGATGCGCCTTGTCTGTAGAGCTTGTCTCCGACTAGAACATAGTTCTTGCTGCACTATGAGACTTGCTTTGCTTCTGTTTTATCTGGAGGTAACTTGTGCTCCTTGATGTAGTCGATGAAGGGGGTTCTCCAATCTACATCGATCACCATAACCTCCCGGTCTGGCGCATCGTGGCCTCGATCGGTAGTTTTTGAAGGTGTTGGATCCATTATGGATGGCTTGTGTAGTTTATAGACAAAGATCCCAGCTGGAACTTGAGCACGAGTAGATCCAAGCTTGGATAAGATGTTTGCAGCTACGTTATTATTATGAGTCATGTGATGGAACTCCAGACCAGAGAACTTGTTCTTTAGCTTGCGTACTTCCAGGTGGTACACGTTCATGTTGTCCTTGTGGCATTCCCACTCGTTGACTTGATTAATGACTACCGGTGAGTATCCATAGACCAACAATCACTTGATTCCCAGCGATACTGCTAGGCGGAGCCCATGCAGAAGCGCTTCATATGCAGCTTCATTATTGGATACCTCCCAGAAGATTTGCAAGACATTTGAGTTGTTTGCCTTCTGGAGAGATTAAGAGTACTCCAGCTCCAGCGCCCTTGAGCTTGAGTGATCCATAAAAATACATGACCCAGTGCTCTGGGCGTTCTGCCAGCGTTAGCACTTGATTTTCCCACCACTCTGGCATGAAATTGACTAGCTCTTGTAACTTGATGGCAGTCCTTAACTTGAATTCTAGGGACAATGCTCCGTGTTCTACTGCCCACTTGGAGATTCTTCCTGTCTCATCTCGATTATGGAGGATTTCTCCCAAGGGGAATTCTATCATGACGGAGATGTTGTGTTCCTAAAAGTAGTATCATAGCTTCCACGAGGTGAGTAGTATTGCATATAGCACCTTTTAAACTAGTGGGTACCTAGATTTGGAATCCGACAACACCTCGCTGACGAAGTAGACGGGCCTCTGTACTTTGTATACATGGCCTGGTTTTGGTCTTTCGACCACAATTACCATGCTGACGACATTGGTAGTCGCGGTGATGTAGAGAAGCAAGTATTCATTAGGATTAGGTGCCGTGAGGATCGTTGGATTTGATAAGAAGTCCTTCAACTGTTGAAGGGCTTGATCTGCTTCCTCGATCCACTAGAATTTATCTTGCCGCTTGAATAGTTTGAAGAAGGGTAGTTCTCGTTCTCCAAGCCTTGAGATGAATCTGTTGAGGGCCGCCATGCATCCAGTCAGCTTCTGGACGTCCTTGATGCACAATGGGGCGGCAAATTGGTAATGGTGGTAATCTTCTCGTGGTTAGCTTCAATTCCTCGGTGATTGATGATGAACCTGAGTAGTTTTCAGAGGCTGCACCGAACACGCACTTTGTTGGGTTCAGCTTCCACCCTAACTCTTGCAAGCTTGCGAAAGTTTCTTCCAGATCCGCAATCAAGTCATCAGGACTTCTAGTCTTTACGACCACGTCATCCACGTACGTCTCTACGTTGTGGTGTAGTTGTTTCTTGAACTATTCCTGGATGGCCCGTTGATAGGTGGTGCATGCGTTCTTCAACCCGAAGGACATAGTTGTGTAGCAGAAAGCTCCGTATGGGGTGATGAATGCGGTCTTGATTTGGTCTTCTTCCTTGAGAGCTATCTGGTTACCCTGAGTAGCAATCAAGAAAACAAAGTAGAGCATATCCATCTGTCGAGTCAATGACTTGATCAATTCTAGGGAGCCCGAACAGATCCTTTGGATAGTACTTGTTGAGGTCTGTGTAGTCGACACACATCCTCCACTCGTTGTTGTTTTTCTTCTACACCAAGACAGGATTGGCCAGCCACTCTGGATGATAGACTTCTTTTATGAAGCCAACCGTGAGTAGTTTGGCCAACTCCTTTTTGATTGTTTCTCTTCTATCTTGGGCGAATCGGCGTAGTCGTTGTCGTTTCAGTGTAGCTTTGGGATCCACATTTAGTGAGTGCTTGATCAACTCCCAGGGCACCCCCAGCATATCTGATGGCTTCCATGCAAAAATATCTCGGTTGGCCTGGAGGAAGCTGACGAGCGTGTCTTCCTATTTGGGTTCTAGCCCTAAGCCAATCAGGGCTGTCTTGGAGCTATTACCAATCTCAAGGTCAATGACTTTGATATCGACTTCACTTGTCGGCTTGACCTTGGTTTTCACTGACTTCTTCTCTGGGATCTCGAGTTCTGCCAGGGACAGTTTCTTAGAAGCGGCGAAGACTTGCATCATCAAATTTGGCACTTGAGTAGTCACTGCCAGCTCCACGGCTTCTGTGTCGTAGTCATATGATCTCTTCAAGTCTCCACGCAGGGAGAGTACTCCCTTGGGTCCCGGCATTTTGAGTACTAGGTACTCGTAATGCGGGATGGCCATGAACTTGCCAATGCAGGTCTTCCAAGTGTAGCGTGATACAAAGTTTTGAAATCCACCACCTCGAATCGGATGTATTCAGTCCGGTAATGTTCTTTGGTCCCGAAGGTAACCGGCAAAACCACCTGACCAAGGGGTACAACCACGTTGCCTAGGACAATCTCGTAGAATGGAGAGTTCATCGGGGTGAGCATATCCGTAATGTCGAGGTCCATCTTCCTCAGAGTCTTGGCGAAGAGTACGTTGAGACCACTGCCACCATCGATAGGTACTTTTGTGAGTCGAGAGCCTGTGACTACTGGGTTCAGGACGAGAGGGTAGTGTCTTAGATTGGAGAAACTAGTCCACTGATCCTTCCTAGAGAAGGTGATTGGCACCTCGGACCACTTGAGGAATGTAAGCATTGCTGGTTCAATGCACATAATCTCTCGAAGGGCTAATTTTTGGGACCGCTTAGTAGCAGTACCCGGTGTGCCGCTGAAGATGACGTTGACAGTGTTGGACGGGTTCTGAAATTCGTCATTGCCGCCATCATCTTCATCTTCTTTGGCCTTGCCAAGTCCTTTACTCCAGAAGGTTCCGACAGATCTTTCATGACTTTGCGTAGACTGTAGCAATCCATCATGGAGTGCTTATGGTGTGGATGCCAAGGGCACTGCTTTTTCAGGAGCTCACTGAACGGAGTCCTTTCTTGATTTCTGCCGCCTTTCTTAAAAGACTGGGACATCACCGTGATAGTATTGTATGGCTTCCTCTTGCAATTTCAACCACCCGAGTAGTTGCCTCGGTTGTCATTATTGGGGTGATCATTACGATTCTTACCATTGTGTTGGCCATTTTTGTTTTGGCCTCTGTTACGACTAGATTCGAACCTCTCGATCTCCTTATCTTCTTCATCCGTCCAAGCTTGTATCATGATCTTGAGAGATTTGATATCTTCCAGGCATTTCCTGCCAAAATCTTGGAAGATCCGATGGTCATAGAGACTGTTCTAGAAGCAATCTATGGCGTCGTGCTCCGTGATGTCCATGATAGTGGTCTTCTTGTCGAAAAAACGGTGTAGATAACTACGCAGGGTCTCGCCTTATTGCTGCTTGACTTGAGACAAGTCGATCCTGTTGCCAGGACACTATATTGCCCCTGCGAAGTTATTTGTGAACGCCTCCTTTATGTGCTTCCACGTGTCGATGGAGTTCTTCTCCAAGGACTCGAGCCATGTGAGTGGCCCTGCCTCCATGAAGATGGGGAAGTAGATGATCTTGGTGTCATCGTTTCCTCCCGCCGCCTAGACTGACAACGAGTAGCACCGCAGCCATTGAACTGGGTCCTACTTGCCGTCGTACCTGGTGATACCCAGAGGTTTAAACTTGTCAGGTAGAACCAACTTTTGTACTCATTTTGAGAAGGTAGGGAACCCGTCAGAATCCTCTCATAGATACTCGACTTCTTGTTCACGCTTACGGCAGCGCCCTTCAATGATTGTATGAGCATCGCAACTGTTGTTGATCTTCTGACGGAGGTCATGTATCGGGCGTTCAAGCTCCGGATAGGGTCCACGATGGCCATGGCCTCCTGAGGGTTCCGTCCAACTACCCTCTGCTCCGGCTTGACTCAATCTGGGGCCCTTAATTCTGGCATCCTCATTCCGACTTGGTCGCCTATGGCTACTGCCATGCTAGGATGAGGTGTGTCGAACCAAGTGTATTGGACTTTGTTGATCGAGCTGCTCGTACACGCGTTCCGCCAGCTAAGCCAATTGCCAAGTGTACTTGGTTTGTGGCATTGCCCGAGTAATCAGGTCAATGGATGCGATGGTGGCGAGGAGTATGATGTTGACGCGATTGAACTGCTTCAAACGCGTGATCCAAGTTCATGATAGGTAGTTCAGCTGCAAGGCGGCGGTGACGCTCTGCCCTTGCAATGTTTCTTGCTCTCCATCGATTCCTTTGAGTTTCAGTTTCTTCTCCTATGTTGGCGGTGAGCTCATCCTGCAACACGTCATCTGGGTGAAATTCACGTCGTGGATTCTTTTCTGGCTGATCTTCACCGTCACCTTCTTGTGCGGTCAAGAGGGTGAAGAGTTCCTGCTCCGGAGAAAAACTACCTGAACTTGACTTGATGATCTCTGTGGGGCCATCTTCTTTGTAGATGGGCGACAGAGGGGTTCCCTCCTAGTACGGAAGAGTGTCAAGGTAGGCAATAAGGTGGGACTCATTGTCCTTGGCGAGAGCAGGTTCATGTTGGGCTAGTAGACAAATCTGGCTTGTGAAGTAGATGTGATAACCAAGCCTTGTGGTGGACCTGATAAAGGAGTCTCCTCATCCGGATCCGAGTATTAGTTGAGGTCCTCGATCAAATTCGAGTTGGATTGTGATCTGGACAGGATAGCTTGGTAGGTAGCACCTGAGTTTTGGAGTCCGAACAGGAATTGACTTGTATTGTAGACCGATTCGCACGGTAGCTTAACTGCCAGCTTGTGGGAACCAATCGACTAGTGGGAGAAGTCGAGTTGTACTCGGACTCGTCTCCCATGCCTTTGAATAGATCAAAAATTTTGTTGAATTTGTCGACGAAATCCTCCAGAGCTTGGCGATGAAGGTTGATGTCGTACTGCTTCTCCTTTGGGGCTGGTGCAATGTGGCGGTGGAAATTTCCAGTGTCGTCTGCGATGCAAACCTAGGAGCCAAACATGAATTTTGCGCTCGCTTCGAACATAACAGTGGACTTGATGATGACTTGAGCCATCAAGTTCGCTAGTGGATTCTCAGTGAGATCCCCTACCTGGCGCACTAGCTGTCGGTGTTCAGACCCGGCAACCTACCGTGGGGGGTGCCCAAGGTAGTGTGTTATGCGTGGGGCTCGCCGAGATTAGTAACTCGAAGGTGAACTCGAACACACGATTTAGATAGGTTCGGACCACTTAGATTGCGTAATACCCTATGTCTTGTGTGTTGGTTGTATTGCATTGATTAAACTTGTTTGGGGGTTCCTACCTCACCTTATATTGCCAGGGATAGGATTATAGGTCAGTTGTTTACAAAAATACTAGTCGGATTCAACTCGTAAGTCCTACTCTAACTGCTACGAGTAGTTTTCTAATCCTCGACTAGTTCTTATCCTCCACGTAGAACATGCCGTCCTGCACCGTAGTCTCCATGTCTGACACATCTCGATGTACAACCCCATATCTAGGACTGTCCAAATCTTCTGGTGGGCTCATAGATGTATGGATGACAGCAAGGTGGTGAGATAATGAGAGATTGTAGCAACGATTTCACGTAGAGACCGAGCAACATACCTTCGTGGTATATGTGAAAATTATGTATATGTGAAAATTATGTTCCCATATTTAATCCTTGGCAGATCAAATAACTTGATATTTTTGGATATACAAGTCATCTTCGACTGACTTCGCATTCTAAATCTAAATAGAAATTGCAACATATATTGTGTATTACTCAAGTCACTCCATGACTTGAAACAGTCAAGTTGATTGTGGTACAGCTGATTAAGTGAGTATCTTCTATAAAAGGATTACTCCAATCACAATGATTGCATATGTGTGTTCATAAATAAATCCTAAATTGAATTTTCCATCATCTCAACACACATAAACAAATAAGCAATCCTTTTATGATGGAATTTGAGATGAAAATTTGGGTAAAACAAAATAATGCTTAAGTTTACAACTTATGCATATATATATATATATATATATATATATATATATATATATATATATCAGTTTATCAATATCCAATTGATATTGTATACCAATATTTAAATAATATTGGACAAGCATATCCATCAATACTTGTGGTCATTCAATGTCTAAAGATGGATTAATATCCATTTAAACCCTGGGATGATAAACCTAGTGCCAAGTGCTAGTGTATCATACAAATTGCAACAGGCCTGATACTGCATTTGTAGATACATTGCTATAGCTCAAATTAGCATAACTCTAACAAACACCATATTGGTGGGAGTCAAAAAGGATATTCATAGATATCGAAATAGCACCAAAAGATCTTAATTTATTTCAAGACATGACAAAGTGGGATATCAAGATACTGGCTACCTGATCCTTTCATGTGAGTCATCAAAATAGACTCTAATAACAACTTTTATATGTCATTATGAAGCATCACATATATATATATGTATGACTTTATTGAATGATAAAATGTGATTCCATCTAACCACTAAACATTATCCAAAAATGATAATGCAACTTGTATTGCTCGGATGAAACCATATTACATATGAGCAATATCATTAAATTATTTCCCAAAATATTTTATCCTCAGTTTTACAAAGTGAGGGAATAAACATATTGCAAAATATACTCACTAATATACTTATCCACCACTACATTGTAGAATGGTGTTCATGGTAAGTGGTGAGTAACAACTTTAAATTTTGCAAGGCTCAGGGGGTGACTCTCCTGACATTCTAATCTATCCAAACATCATATTGTACTCTTTTATCTGTATGAGTTTTTCCTCATAAAGGTTTCTCATAAAAGGTTTTAATGAGGCAATATCAATACAAAATATATGTTATATCACCTATTTTCCCTTCTGGGGTTTTCCAACTGTTTTCTGCACAAGAGTTTTTAAGAAGGTATGAAAGACATACGATTTCTTCTCATATTTTCCCATTAGGTTTTGGGAAAGGTAATTTGAATATGATTCTCAGATCATAATATTATTGATCTCCAAACTTACTTATGAGTTTTTCTTTTCAAAGTTTTTCTCATATGAGTTTGCAATGGGACAATAATATAAATATGCCATATCATTTTCTCCTTAGATTTTCCCACTGGATTTTAAAGGAGTTTTAATGGCATATATGGACATACAAATTGGTTTCTCCTCAATATTTTTTCCATAGGTTTTTTGGAGGAGTTTTTCCATATGATAATCAAAGATGATTGAACATGAAACTTATAAGGAGCTAATTGATCAAGGAGGAGTGTTGTGAAACATATTATTAGTGATTAATTAATATTATAGATAATTATAGAGAACATTTTTATGAAAAGGTGTGGACCTTTCATGAAGGGACCAACTCTCAAGGGACATGATGCCTACACCCTTTCGTGAAGAGACCAACTCTCGAGGGACATAATGCCCTTTGAGCGTATCATTTCCCCTTTATAAATATGTAACCGGACCTTCATTCTATAAATATGTAACCGGACCTTCATTCAATATGGACCTCTACATTTTTCTTATACCAGCAACACCTCCTACGTTTTTTCTTATACCAGCAACACCAATGTGGACATGCGTACCACGCGTAATCTGCTTTTACTATTGCGTTCGAACTTGCTACGGAGTAGATCCCAAGCCGACCTCAATTAATTAAGCCGAAGGTTTGTCTAACATTCAGGTAGATTAAGCCAAACCGTCAGACACTGCCCATTTAATTCAAGTGCGCAGCTGCTCCGAGTGTTGAGAGCTTCGGTGGGCCGTGGGCCTGAAACCAAACAGCCCCAATCTTTCCTGTACTATATGACACTCTTATGTGGCCCATGACAACCATTACCTCACGCCACGAACCTTAAGGATAATAACTAATATGGATCACAATCACCATTATGTTGTCTAATTAAAAATGTAGACTGGACGTGCACAGTTACTGATTTCATTGACCAACAGCGAAACATGATATAAAAGGTGCAGCTACACATGTTTCTTTCAGAGATGATAATGGCTTGAATTGACCAGTAGAGAGACTGTACAAAGTTTTTTTTGTTTTAAGAAAAGAGGCTGTAAAAAATTACTCATCAGGTTCGTTAATTTCTGTTCCTTGCATGCACGACGGTCTCTTTTACAATCACTTTGATTTCTACTGTTCTAGTTGATGCATCAGCAGTAACGTCAGACTTTGTAACTGCTAATTTTCTCAACAAAGTAAAAACTATTCCAGGCTCTGTTCTGCAGAGTTTGCAAAGAGGGACAGAACACATAAAGGCAATATATTTATTTCAAAAAATGATGAACAAACCATACAGTTATCCACGTTTGGGAACCAGAATTTTTCCTGATTTCCACAACAATTGCTGTTACATTCCTGATTAGGGTCTTGTCTTTC
>NC_028454.1:29852946-29987024 GCF_000263155.2 Setaria italica | reverse complement strand
GAACTGAGTTGACTCGAGAGCCATATATATCTACTGATGCTCCAGAAATGACAATTCAGAAAACCAACACCTCCTCCCACAACTATTGCCAAACTCAAATAAACCTACGATTGCAGATCTCAGGTAGAGTAGTCCACACTGTGAGGTGCCACCCGTTCAAGTACGCTGCGGCTCCAAGGTTGTTTATGGGCTTCCTGTGTATAAAGCTGCCGTCCATAATTCAGATTTCATGCTTCCTGAAATTTCAAGGGGCGTCAAAACTCTGCTCATATGACCCGAACTAAACCAGATCAGACAACCTTAGATCTCAATTAGAATTGCTCATGTCTGGAAATTTGCAAAGGACTGTCCAAGCACTTAATTCAGGAAAGGCTGCTATCATCTGGCCTCACTTGCGTATGAGTTCTCGGTCTTCAGTGCATCATGTTCAGATGGTTCAACCCAAAAGGGTGACAAGGCCACCACTTTTCCAATAATTATTAGAGTCGGAGAAACTAGATCAGCCAACTTGACTTCATCTACGAGATCCTTTAACAATGCGAATACCTACAGAACAAGAAATATTGAGCATGTATAGTTAAACACAGTTTAGTTAGTGAGGGCATATGAGTCAGTACCATTCGTTGTTGAGGGGTAGTGCCGCGCTCTACGGCAACAGCAGGGGTATCTGGTGGAAGGCCGTGCTTCATTAACTTTGGAGCAAGGGATGGCAGTGTTGACAAACCCATGTACACAACTAAAGTGGTGTCTGGATCAGCTGCATTCCCTGCCACATATAGAGGATCTGTCCCACCATTTCTAGAGTGCCCAGTTAAAAATCTGACACTACAGAAAGGATTGTATGTCAAAGAATATCCTGCTAAGCACTTCGAAATTTTTTGAAACTGTACAATACAACATCAGAAAGGAACTAGTGTCTTTCTGCTCATTTATCAATACGAGAGGTGACAGAGCCAAACATTATAGCCTTTTGGCATAGTAGTGCCATTCACCTCACTAAGGCATTTTTTTCTTAAAAAAATGCTACATCATTAGTCACAGAACATCAAAACAAAGAGATAATCAAATGCAGAAAAATAATATTGAACCCCTCTGACTACGCAGCATATACATGTATGGGTCAAGGAAACAGCAAGCACTTTAAAAGCTTGAAGCCTCAACACTACTGCCAAGAAAATCCTTATCCTAAATCAAACATATATGCTAATTGCAAAAATGCATTTGAGGAGGTGTTGCAGCTCCTAAACCAAAGACTGAGCACTAATGGTGAAGTTTGCACAAGAGCAATTTTGAGAAAGGAGTTCTCTATAAAGAGCAAAACCTTTTGGCATGACCAGAAGCTCCATATGAATGTTAGTTAGGTAGAGATGCAAGTGCAAAATACTAAGCTTACCTGGTAGCAACACCTCGATGGGTTAGTGGAATGCCTAGTTCTGCTGCAATTCCTGAAGCAGAAGTAATTCCTGCAGAGGTTTGATCCAAGCAATTCATAACTGGAACCAACCAACACTGCAAATTATCCAGATTCCATAGTGGGCTTATCATACCTGGGATAATTTCAACTCTAATCCCTTGCTGCTGTAAGAAATCCATCTCTTCTCCACCTCTTCCAAAGACCTGAAAGGAATACAAAGTGAATTTAGGGCCTATAAATGTCTTCCAAGGTAAAGGTAGATGCTCATATGCAATGCCAATTAGTTCTCTGATGCAGTAAAACACTGTGTGCACAAATATAATAAATTTTCTAGTATTTTTACTACTTTCCTTGCCTCTGTTGTGTTAAGAAAACAAATGCAATTGCAGGTAACCCTATGACCCCTCTATTCTTTCTGTTAATATGTTATGCAGTTATGCTAATCCCCTTTCATGTACTACCCATAAGAATAGAAATCCTTTTGGCAAAATGAATGAAAACGGAAAATCAAAGAAAATTCCAGTTACTACTATACAGCTTAAATACACGACATCATTTACTGTTCTTCATCGATTTATGCCAGATTATTTCAATAAGAATATTTCTGCATTGATAACTGGACAAGTTAGATGAGGACTGGGTTCATCAACATTAATGTGCAAACTGCAAGCCCAAAACTTGAACGATGCTTGATCTATTTCCATCCTACTAATCTTGTTTATTTCCAAGTTTAAGAACTTTATGTGAAAAGCCATGCAGTAACCTAAAAAGAGGTTAGCTTGGATGATTTTCTGCTTTGAAGAGTGACAAACTACAACCAATATATACTGATGATACCAATACTGGTCAGTATGAGACCATCAATTTGTATGGATTCATTACTTGAAAAAAAAATTAAAGCAGACTAAGAATGGATCACTATCTTTACTCAAAAAGTTACTCAATGCGGATGAACATGATACGACCAATAGCAAAGTTTACTAAGTAGTTTAATGTTTGAGCTAGGCTAGCAACTGGAATTGTCACATGAATTCTCAACAGATAAGTAGGTTTGAAATAAGGATTGACAGATTACCAGAGGATCGCCGCCTTTCAACCGCACCACATTGGCACCAGCCTCCGCAAAGCTAAGGAGCAGCTCATGAATCTCCTCCTACATTGCATCAATCAGCCATCAGGCATACAAATTAGCAACAAGGGGAAGAAAAGGTACAAACTCCTAACTCCTAAACTTAGGCCACCTCAGTTCACTGGTTTTTTAGACAGAAATATGGCATGCTCTGTTTTGCTTCATGAAAGCTATCTGATGCATTGTTAAAATAATAATAATGTACTTTAAATGTTAATTGCCGAATGCACACCCAATTAGCATTTCTAACAGCGTGTATCAATTGATCGCAATTAAATCGACGGCACAGCATTACTCACCTGTGTGCGGCTGTGGTATCCCGCCGTCTTGCCGACGTATAGAAGCCTTGCGCCCTCCCCGACCAAGTCCAGCACGTCGTTGGACACCAGCCGGTCGTAGAGCACCAGGTCCGCGGCCTCGATGGCACGGACGGCCTTGAGCGTGAGCAGCTCGGGGTCCCCGGGTCCCGTCCCGACCAGCGCCACCCTCCCAGGCCCGCCGCCGCCGCCCTCCCCCTCGGCGCTCCTCCCCCTGGAAGCCCTCAGCGCGTCCAGGAGCCTCCGCAGCTCCGGCAGCTGCAGCGCGATCTCGTCGTCCCGGCGGCCCGCCGCGGCGGCGGCGGCGGCGGCGGCAGCGGCGGCATCGGAGGGCGACGACGACGACGACGCGGGGCTGGAGGAGCCGTCGGCGGCGTAGGACCAGGCATCGCGGCGGTAGCGCGAGGAGGAGGTGGCCTCGGTGAAGGGCGAGGCGGCGGAGGCGCGGACGGCGGCGCCGGGGCGGGGCCTCGCGTTCGCGGCGGCGAGGGAGGTGGAGGTGGAGGCGGAGGCGGGTGCGGAAATGGAGGTCGGCCGCGGCTGGAAGCGGGGCGTGCGGACGGCGAGAGCCATGGCGATTCGGAGTGAGGGGCAGCGGGTGGCTGGCCGCCGCGGGGTGGAGCGGCTTTATACGGGGGCGAGCTGACCAGCTGACACTTTTTCTGTGTGTGTGGTTTTGGATTGGCGAAGGGGTGGAGCCGTGGAGGGAGGGCGGAGGGCGGAGCCTCAGCGCTAGTGGGGCCGCAGGACCGCAGCAGGGAGGAGTCGCGGAGCCGCGGAGGAGACGCCCCGACGCCCCTTGGCGGCTTTGGCTGGCCGTGGGGAGTGTTGAAAGGCCAGGTTCAATGAACCACAGAGCGGCAGAGTCAGGGGTCTTCTTGGTGGTGGCGTACAGGCAGCCGGGGCAGCTAGAGCCGCCGCGTCGAGGTGGGCAAGTCCCAGTGGGAGTGTGCCTCCCCGCGCAGGCTCTACGGCCGGTGTAGCGGCGGCGGGTCCGCTGACGCCATCGCAGATGTCACCGCAATAGGACCTCCATTTTTTAGAGATAGGAAGATGGCAACTTGAGTACTGAGCATATTCACATTTTTTTTCTTTTTTTAGATGCTTATTCACTTCGTAGGGCGCACCAACCACTGGATTCAGCTCGACAAACTCAGCTTAGGAATGCTTCTTTGTAGTAAGTGTTTTATCTGCCCAATTGCTTAAAATTCCTATTGTGCAGTGAAAATGTGAAAAACGCTTGGTAAAAACAAACTCCACTAGGCTTTCAACAACACCGACATGAATAGTTTTCTCAAAATATGCCACACAAATATCATCAGGCGGTGCTAGTTATTACACTTCTAGCTTGCCTGGATGCCTAAAAAGGTTTTGTACGCATGCACATTGCAAGACAAAAACACGGTCACCTCAAAAGGCAGAGTTGCAGTCCAAACAGCCACAAGAGCTTTCAGGAAGAACAACATTGTATCATTTGTATTGATTTGTGTAGTACACGATGGAGTATAGCTATTCTAAAATTACATCAGTAAACGAATCTACCATTATATGGTTGAGAAGAAAAACTTCGATGCAACATAAATCTCTCGTGCATTTGTAAACACGTAGGAATGCAAGTCCAACCAGCTGTTACAACTCCCAAAGGAATGCACCGACTGCCTAATTGTGTACAATAACTGGTAAACAGAAAAAAAAAATCTGGAGCATCTGCACTCAGGCGTATAAGCATTCGACATACCTTAATAAGCCTCTTTCTTTCTCTCCAACTGCAACGTGGAAATGAGGCAGCGACTGATCATCCTAGGTAAGACAACATTTCACAGAAATGGCCTTGTATCAAGATCATGTTCCTGGCATTTTTACACCGGTTAAATTTGAGTTTTTGGTGTTTATACATCAGGTGCGTTGACTGGGATAGATGTTAATGCTCAAGTCATATACCTATACAACTGTAATCTTGAGAAGTATAACTGAGCAGAAATATAGACATAAGGAGATGATGATCCCAGCTACAAAATTTTGATATAGACGATTGTTGTCTCTACTGGGAATAAAAGCTGACTTCAAGATGGTTGTTAGCTCAAACACTCTGTAAGATATCTGCAGTATAAACAATGAAATGAGAAATCCTGATGATTCCTTTTCAATGGATTAAAATTCAAGGGTGTTTACTTACAAGAAGGTATATTGCTGTGACAAGCATAAAGTTGAGCATCGGATAACCCGGAATGAAAGATAAAAGCCATTTTGGTTGCCCATTTGGCATGCTAGACCTGTATGAATAATAGAAGTCATCAATAGTTGAAGGGGGACAGAAATCAGCAAGCACAAAAAAATGAGAGTGCAAAGGTAAAAGAAGGCTTTATTCGAAAAATTAAAGGCCGCCTTTTGCATAGTCCATAGCCAAAGTAACATAGAAAAGTTGTGGTTGCATTCAATGTCTCAACAAGAATTTAAATTTATATGTTACAGTTGCCAGTAATGTGTCCTTGTATCAAGCAGGACATCAGAATGGGAATGGATAATAGAAGAGAAAAAACAATATGTCCAGCCCATCTAGGGCTCCAAGCTCATCGAGAGTCAGCAGCGGCATGGGTTCAAGTATTCAACTTCTGCATGAGAAGGCTTCTGAATAGGCGCTTGGCCCAACATGGTTTTGCTCTGTATCATTTTCATAAACAACTTTTATAGCTAAAGTATTGGACCCTATAGAGATTTGGTTACTGCTAGGTGAATGACCTATTTCTGTCCAATAACTAGTATTAATCAGTATGTTTCCACTTACCAGTGAACCCTAGGCCAGTGGAAGATACGATCGCATCTGATCTGTTGTGTTTTACCCATTTCTAATTACCTGATGGCATATTTTGTACACATGAAGTAATTGGTAGTAACTAATAAGCAGGCTAAAATTCCCCAAAATGAAGTTTGTTGGTGATTCTATATTCTGTTTCCACAAGCAAAACCAGCCAAGCTTGTTTGGATCTCAAGATATGGCTGGTTACCTGTTTGAGCACCGGTAGCATTGGTATTGAAGCAATTAATTCGGTTTTATCACAAGAAAAAACATGAAATTTCAACATAGAAATTGGAATATCATTTCATTATAAATCCAAAAGGACTATATTTTAGCCAAAGAAAAAGGATAACCTTGTTGCTACAGGACAATAAAACTTTTAAGTTCTCAAAGGAATGAACATCAACATACTTCAAATTACTTTGGAGTACTTGTACATATGCTCAACAGATTATAAGATGACTACATTGAGATATGGTTGGTCATTGACACAAGGACAAACTGAAAACAGAACTAGGTATTTTACCTGAGCCAAATGTGGATCTGAGAGATATAGGTCTCTAGTGTAATCTTGCCGAGCCAGCTGACAGTAACAAGAAACAGGTTAAAGCTCAGATGAGAGAACGTCCACTATACAAATAAGCATCTTCACTTGGCAGTTAAACATAATACTTACGCAAAAAGAGTCAATGAGGCACTCCTCAGCTGCTGGGTGCAATTACGTAAAGCAATATAAACACTACAAGAAAAACAGTGCCAATGTTAACACTGGTAAGATATTTCTGAAGAAATGCAATACTATAGTATTGATTCTGGTTGGCATTATTGCACGCACGTTATAGGAATCCACGATGTGTAAGGATGGTACTTGTTGTACGTAAGTTTGTCTAGCTTGTAAATATATTCATACCACAAATAACCAGCCTGAAGAGAGGAATAAAAATGGCTAGTTAGTACAACAGTCAAGTTAATGCAGCGTGGCTAGTATAAAGCAGAACGGGATACTCATGGGAAGTGCTACTTACCACCACAGAAGTGGTAACAATGGTTCCCTTGATTGACAACCTAACCTTAGTTTCAGATTCTTCAAGCTTTTCCATCCACCTTTCAACCTGTTTAGTGTTTGGGAATGACAGATCTGTGTTCAGAACCATAGTACTGACAAAAGAAAGATAAGACAAGAATTTAAATGCATGCAGAATTTGTTCCATGCAAATCTTAATACTTACATTTGGATGGAAGTAAGCATAGATCATCCCGATAATCCAAATATAACGATCAAGACCGGATCGGAAATGCCACTCATGCAAAAGGGGTAAGTTCGCTTTTGAAGGTTCTGGGTCTTTGTATCCTGCATTCAACAAAACAGGGTACTAAAAAGTTTATACATACTTCATAATAAAATCAAAATCTAGGGAAACGAGAACTAACCCAGCAGAAATGTAAAAGGCCTCCACAAAAGCTCAAATACACCAGGAATCTCCCATATCAAGATCACCACTAAGAAGCAACCCACAATCTTCATAGCCATCACAGATGGTATCTCGTTGTATTTGTTGAACAGACCAAGGCAACCATATACCATAAGTGTAAAAAGTGTGTGCATTGGGCATATGTAATACAGCATGTAATCATTATCAAGGACTATGCAACAAAAGGCCACGAAAAAATTGAGCCTCCACATCATCTGCAAAGATGTAGTACCTCTCATCAGTGTCTCAAGTGGAAAGCAGTAACAGATCAAGTACATGAAAACACGCTAGTACATAGAATAAATGTGGTTGGATGTCAGAATGGGCACCTGAGCAAATCGTGCCAGGCTGAAGTCTTTTTTAATGTAATAGTACGAGAAGTTTCCAAACCCAGTCATCCAGACATAAGCAGCAATGAAAATGCGGATTGCATTGTAGATTTCTGTGGCAGCGAAATAGTGGTACATTAAAAACAAGACCTGGAAACAGCATATTGAAAAGTTAGAATAAGCTTTTGCCACTAAGGTTGCAAAAGAAATTTGGTGGAAATAATAAAAACAGTATATAGTAAGTGTATGCCTCTGGGGACTACAATACAACAACACAGACACATACTGGAAAAAAAATCAAACAAGGACAGTTTTATTGACAGATGTTGAAACTTGGAAGGGTTGGAAGGTAAATTCCTTGACAATAGGCATAATAAAGCGCATGCCAGTTATCAGTTAAGACTTAAAAAAAGAGAGGAATCAAAACACTAACCTGCATCCAACCTTTCCATTCCTCAGTTTGATGGCGGTTAAGGTAGAGTATGGATTTCCCTGAAAATGCTGATTTTTCATTGTGTTTCTTAAGTGAAGTCAATGCTGACGCTATGATGAGAAGGATGTACAGAAATAGAAACAGATCACGGTTGTAACTCTGGCAAAGTAAGACAGAAACAAGTGATGATAAGAAAACAGTATTTGATGAAACATGATCACATATAATATCTTACAGTAATGCAGTATATAATTATACCATTTTAGCCTTTTTAATACAAAACTTATGAAATTTTTGAAAGAATAAAGTGTTTACTAGAAGTGCTTAAGCAGCGAGATTATGAAACAATCTATCTACAAAAAAGGAAAAGCTTTTTTTGGTGATTAATGTAGGACATGACTTGTTTCACTTTTCAAACCTGTTAGAGAACCAGTGTAAGATGATTATATAAGTTTCTTTTCATCATGTTTAATGAATTGAGAATATATGATGCAGTACATCCAACAAAGATGAATATTTGAACTTTAATGCAAACAGACAAGAGGCACATAAACTGAGATACAAATTCACATCATAAATGTTTCGGTATTAGAGGTGCATAAGCCTGAGAAAAGCTATGACTAAGCAAGGAGTTGTCAAGTATACTTTAAGAACAATCTTTACGACCTAAGTCATTGGAGTTGGTGATGGTGGCATGCCTTCTATCACCACCACTCTGCCTCTATACTTGGTCTTATTTACCCACGCATGCCCCTAAGTCTGATTATTAGGAATTTACTCACTATCTTATTTCATCTGCACATTGCAATAAGTATGTACGTATGACACCATTTCACATGATCTATGTATGCGCATGTAATTTTATGATTTATTGTGTTGTGCCATTGCAATGCACGGGCAATTTTGCTAGTAAATACATAAATGAATGGGTTCATAAATGAAAAAAAGGAGGTAAAGTGTGCAGATTTGTCATGACATAATTTGGAAAATGAATGGAATAATGTTAGTGTAAGGAAATTCCATTAAATCAGGACACTATCAGTACCTTCTTGCTTTCAGGAAATGTGTTTGTCCGGTCACAAACATAAAAGTAAACCAGCACAATGCCAAATTCAGCCCTGTGATACAGTTAGCCAGTTAGGGCTTGTAAATATCATTAAGTAATGTTTACAGAGGACGGAGCTTATTCTAAAGGTTCTTACATTGCTCTCATTACGGCACGGTTTTCAAGAAGAAAGGACTCCTCCATCGTTATAAATCTACAGCTCATAAAATTGGGATGTCAACAATCTGAATCACATGGCGTGCAATCATTAATGACATTCTGTTACTCTGTCAAATTACCGTATAATTTTTGTTTTCGTAGACATGTTCCGAAGCATTGTAGATGGGGATTTTGATAGGCCTCCTTCAAGCAAAACTGCCTTATCATCTTCTCTGACAGTTTCCTTTTCCAAATTAGAATCAGCATGACTGTGAAGGATAAAATAATGCATGAGTAACAGGAAGTTAGGGCGACAGTCTTTCGACCTTATTCCAATTCTAAGCTTGGAGGATTTTTTAGAAGGGACAATTTCAATTTCAGTATCTCTGCAGAAGCTTACACTTTAATGGATGACGATTTTCGGTATTCCAAGATTTCTGAATAAATCCATGCAATGAGAACAGGGAACACACCGAGCAAGAATGACACCTACAAGAATGGGCAAACTGGTGACTTGGTGAGCTCTAAGAACATTCAACACATACTGCTACAGAACCTAAACGAACTGAAGTTTACAGATCATAGATGAACATAAAATGAACAACTTAGATGCTGTTTATCTTTTGGCAAACCATTGTCCACTGTCCAACTTTGATCCTACAATTACATCCATCTCCACTGCATGTGTTAGACTTCTAGGCTCATTTTTCCTTTGGGAACAGGATTGGTTACTTTGCTGGTCACAAGCCAATGGATTTGCCAATTCAGCATACTATTTCAATTGTGTAATGCTAGCTCAGGTCACAAGCCAATGGAATTTTACTATCTAGTATCTACAAGTAGTACTATACCATTTATACTGTCAAATAGAATTCTGGTCATGCTTTTCAGCAATAACTGAACATTGATTGAGATACGCAGAAGTTAACCTGTAGTAGTTTTCCTTTTACCATCCCAAAGTCAAGCAATGTCAAGGATGCAGACAATGATGGGACGAGCCAGACAGCCAGTAGGTGGCTAAATAATGCACTTGAGTGCTTGGATGTAAGCTTTGTAGATCCTATTTCAACCATAGAAGCATTTGGCCTCATGTGCAACATACTAGCAAATCACTAACTTGAGATCTAAGACACCTCAAAGGGAACAAAAGTCTACAAAAACCTATCATGACAAGCTACCAACCAGTGGTTACTGCATTTGCTGAGGAGGGTGGGCTTCAGCCTTCGAGCCACATTACAGATGCAGATTTAATGGACAACGCTAAGAAAAAAATTGAAGTAATAATCACGCAGTGGTATCCACAGTCTATCCAACCCCTAACATTCCAAAAACCTCTCGAACCGAGCTCATCACAAGCGCCACCGGGGTTGGGGAGGGATGAATCAGCAAAACAGCACCAACGCTCGGCAGCATCAGTGACGGGGCCGTACCTGGCCTGGCGTGACGGGGCCGAAGACCTCCATTCCGCCAGGAACTCACCCCAGGAGCTCGACGTTGCCGGCCGGGATGAGAGACGCAGGACCCTTGCTGGAGTTCGAGATCAGGCGCTCGGGGAGCGGCGCCGTGGCATAATATGCCGCCGGGGGGCAAAAGGGGGGGGGGGGGGGGGGGGGGTTTGCTGTTGGGCCAGCCGGGCACCGGGCCGGTTGCTGGTCCCGGGGGCAGAGCGGGAGTGGGAGCGCGATGAGGAGATCTGAAGCAAGCGGATGCGGTGGGTGGTCGACGTCTGAGGCCGGCGGGGACGGGCGCAGGCGGGGGCCTGCCGGCAGGGGAGGCGGTGAGGAGGGAGTGGTTGGAATTTGGTAGGCTTTCTTCGGAGACTTGAGACTGCTGTCTCCGCGTACGGACGCTGATCGCGCCTTGTGTTTGACCTGTTTGATTGTGATCGCCTCGCGGGGTTTGGGAATTGGGATTTGATAATTTAATCTCCGGAAGTGCTAGCGCCGGACGTCCGATAACATTGAAAAATAAATATCAAAATATCAAAAATCAACACTTGCAACACCAAGAATTACAACACCTTACGTGTATGAAACATTCCGAATTGCTTCGTGCAATATTCAAAACAGATAAATTGCAACAACAAAAAAAACATCTCTTACACCATTGCAACAACGAAAGAAGAAGAGACGAAACAGAGAAAACAACTATATGCAACATCACGAATAAGTTGGTGCAACACCCGATTGCTGGCAAGTCACACTGTTGCAAAACAGATGAAACATCAAAAGTCACCGTTGCAACATCCAAAAATAACTATTGCAACACCATAAGGTACCTATTACAACACTCAGATCCACAACAACCAGCCTACCGCCGAAGGTCGTCCATCATGACCGCCGCCCGATCCTTCCCCGCTCGGATCTCGCCGGGGTCGGGGAGAGGGCCACCGGATCCGGTGCAAAACAGATGAAACATCAAAAGCCACCGTTGCAACATCCAAAAATAACTATTGCAACACCATGAGGTATCTACTGCAACACTCAGATCCACGACAACCAACCTACCGCCGAAGGTCGTCCACCATGGCCGCCGCCCGATCCTTCCCGCTTGGATCTCGCCGGAGTCAGGGAGAGGGCCACCGGATCCGGGGTGTTGGGTGCTCCCGGTTGGTTGAGGATGCCGGAGTGGGGGGAGGGGCGCCGCCAGGGTAGGGGACGAGGTTCCCGGAGTGGAGGAGCGCGCCACCGCCGGGGTGGATGAGGAGGACACCCTGGTGGGGGAGGGCGCCGCCGTTGGGGTAGGGGACGAGCCTGCCGGGGTTGGGGAGCGTGCCGCCGCCGGGATGGATGAGGAATACGTCGGGATGGAAGGTTGAAGAAGGAAAGGGATGGGAAAAAAATGGTAGCGCTTGCAACATCCAAGAATCCCTACTGCAACATCGTGAGATACCTATTGCAACATGGCCGCCGCTCGATCCTTCCCCGCTCGAATCTCACCGGGGTCGGGGAGAGGGCCACCGGATCCGGGGGCGTTGGGCACCCCCGATGGGTGAGGACGCCGGAGTGGAGGAGGGGCGCTGCCGGGGTGCGCGAGGAGGATGTTGGGGTGGGGACGAGGTCGCCGGGGTGGGGGAGCGCGCCGCCGCCAGGGTGGGCGAGGAGGATGTCGGAGTGGGGGACGGGTGGGGGACGAGGCCGCCGGGTGGGGGAGCGCGCCGCTGTCGGGGTGGACGAGGAGGATGCTGGGGCGGAAGGTTGAAGAAGAAAGGTCACGGGAGTAGGATGGGGAAGAAAAAGAATGGTGAAAATGGATAGATAGGAAACGTCAGATATTTTTGGAGCGTAACGTCCAACGCGTCCGGACGCTCGGACCGTAGCATTACCGTTTAATCTCAGACGTGCGGGTTTGGTGCGTTGGCTGTTGGGAGTGGCGATCACATTTCACATCTGACCAAATAAAGCGACCTAGCACGACTGAGTTCGTTCCAATCCGTAACGCGATGGATGATTGCAAGATCCTGTCGGAAGCTTTTGGAGAAATATTACGCGGGTGTTCCCTATCATGCGAGTTAGCTCAAAACATATTAAACTTCTCTTGCGGAGCCCAGCCCCTACCTGAAACTCAAACCATCTCCCTATTATGCTGTTTGCCGTTAACAAGTTTTAGCTTCGAAAGTATCTTGTGGAAGTATGCTCCTCAAAAAAATGCTCTAGCCTCTGTGCAATGCAAGTACTACGTAGCAATGTGCCAATGCAGCAGCTTGGGCCGTTTGTCCTTGCGCTCTCTCATTTTGGGGCTGTCGGCGGGGCCAGTCGGCCCGGTTTCGCGCCCACACGTAGCCAATCCTAGCCCAAACATTCAGCCCACCAAAGCCCACTGGCACCAGCATTCAAGCCCAGTGACAGGGTAATTACCCGAGCGGGCTAGACAAGCCCAAGGTAGCAATTCCCTCATTCCCTGCGTGGTTTGCTTCCATTGCGAGCGCGAGGGGGGACGAGAACGGGAGGGACGAGCAGTCGCCGAACCACGTGGACGTGGTGCTCTGGTCTGGTTCATTTTCATCCTCTCCATCTAGCTCAGTGACCGCACCAAATTTCCATGTGCACGGCTGTTCTCTCATCGTTTTGACCAGTCGTTGGACCCAGGTACGCCTGCGGCGGCCGGCTGACCTTCACGGCCCATCCGATCCCACCACCATGCGTCGTGGCGCACGGCGTATTAGGGTGGTGGCACGAATAATTGTTCTCCGCTGGCGAAGGCAAGGGCGCGGACAAGTGTAAGGCCTCGGCGTGCACGTGGCGCACCAGTTTGTTGACAAACCCCGTGTAGCCTAACATGCCCGCATGTGCCTCGCCGCTCTGCACATGCATGCGTGTGTGCTCGCAAGCTCGATCGGGTCAGTCAGTAGACCCGTTGGTGCTACTCGAGCCTTTGCTTGCGCGGGATTAGAGGAGGGTGCGGCCGCGGACCCTTACGTGCCGTGACGGGGTCGAGCAGGACAACCTGGCCAGCCGCTAGGGTTAGGCTACCTGCACGCGCGCACATCCATGTCACCGTCAGTATGGTTGGTTGGGAGGCCGCAGGGTGCCGGGTGATGTGATCTCTCTCCGCGTCGACCGATCGATCGAGGTCAAGTCGCCGTATGGTGTGGGTACGGGCCTATGGGGGTAGCCTTAAAAATTAGGCGTCGAACTATGTGGCCGGAGCGGAGCCGCAGCCGCAGCCGTCGTCCCCTCTCGCGCGACGCGGCAGCGGCGTGTACGGTCTCCGGGAGGCACGCGCGGGGTGGGGTCAAATCGGAAGTGTAAAGTTTGCATTTTGTCATAAATGCGCAACTGTAGTATTTCGTTTGTTTTTGTGAATTATTGTCCAAACATTGACTAATTAGACTCAAAAGATTCGTCTCGCAAAGTACAACAAAACTGTGTAATTAGTTTTTAATTTCGTCTACACATGTACCGCAAGTTTGATATGATGGGAAATTTTTTTTTATAATAACAATAAACAAGGCCGTGGATAGCCAACTAGCCATAGCCTCCCGGGGTTTTGGTTTACGGCGTCCGCGTCGGACTTTTTTTTGACGGTGCGCGCGCACGAGCTGTTTGTTTGCATCTGCCCGGCGCGTCGTCGCCCTACGACTCGCATCAGGGAGGACGCCGCGGCATCGGCATCACGTGCGCGCAGGTGCGGGCGCGGCTGATCGGCGAGGCCACGACGACGGACCTGGCGGAAACGTACAACGCCACACATGGGTCAGGCAGGCGCGGGCCGGGCTAGTCGGGGCTACAAATTAAAGCTCTGGCTTATTTGTTGTGGTGGCTATCTGATCTCTTCTGGGACTGGAGGCCGGGTCGATCAGGCCTGTCGCTTGCAGTCGCAGAGACGGTACTGTAGCTCACTCGTGCGATAGGCTTACGATTTTCCATTTTCTAGATAATGTTGTAATTCTACGCCGATCCTTAAAAAAGAAAAGGTGTGCGTATTGATGGTTGACACGACGTCCATGCGCTCCTCGTCCTCATGTACATACAGCCCGGTGTGGTGCATTATTGACAATCCTAGTACGATACCATCTCCCGGCTACACGTAGCCGGTTGACTAGGCAATAACAGCCTAGCAACGGGCTGGCAGTGGCAGATGCGCTGAACGGGGCCAGGCACCCACATGCCCCGTTCCCATCCCCAGCAAAACGCCGTAAAGCCAAGCCGCTCTCGGCTCTGAGCTGGGAGTAACAACAAGCTCTCCTCGCTCTGCTCCGTCTCTCCGGGGCGCGGCGCGGATATATAACCGGGGCCAAGCGGGCGCGGCACTTGCACAAACTCATCATCCAGCTGAAACACACGCACCGGTAGCTAGTCCGGCGGATTAGCCATCGGCATCCGGTTCTCCGCTCTCGATTCCCACCACCGCACACCTGTGGATCGATCTGTAGCTGGCCCCGAACCCCGGGCATGGACCACCACGTTGCGATCCTGGCGGTCGACCAGGAAGGGATGGAGAAGCAGAAGCAGAAGCAGCAGCAGCTCGTGTGCGAGCGCGGGCGGCGCATCAAGGCGGCCGCGGAGCTCGGGCTGGCGCGGTCGTCGCGCGGCCGGCAGTGGGGCCGAGCGCTGGGGCGCCGCGCCCTGGCCGTGGCCTCAGCGAAGGATCCCTACTCCTTCGAGCCGGTGACGGCGCCGACGACGGGCGAGCACCAGGCGCAGAAGAAGGCGGCGTCGCCGGAGGAAGAGGAGGAGGAGGAGGAAGAGGTGGAGGAGAAGGTGGCGCTGCTGCGGCAGCTGGTGCCGGGCGGCGAGGACATGGCGGTGGAGGGCCTGCTGGAGGAGACGGCCGACTACATCGCGGCGCTCAAGGCGCAGGTCGGCGTCATGCGCGCGCTCGCCTGCCTGCTGTCCGGCTCCGGCCTCGACGAGCTGACGGAGAAGCCTGCCGGCCTCCTCACGCCGGAGAAGTCTCGGTGTCAGTGAGAACGAGCGCGCGGGTCCTTCCTGGCCTGGGCTTTTCCTCCTCTTTTCGAGTAGTGATCTGATCGAGCTTCCTCACCGGGTTCCATTCCGCATCTGTGCAAGTCGTTGGCAACAGCCAGTAGTCGCCACTGGGCCAGACGCCGGAGGCCAGTGCAACACATTTTCGTTGCGTTGCTTCAATTCGAAGCAGCACATTTCGTTGTGTTCCTAGCGGAAAATGTTACAGCATTTTTGTACGAGGGGGTGGAGAGAAAGGAGCCATGGATCGAGCACGCTGGTCCTAGCGAACTAGGCTAGGCATCAGTTGATCGGAGGCTCGCTCGGGCCAGGTGGCTCCTGTAAATATTATGAATTGCAGGAGTACTTTTTTTTTCCATGCTCGTTGTTTTCGAGGTACTTTTCTCACGTGGAGCAAGTGGGAGAGAGCGTGATGGATCCTCAGCGTTTGGTTCCTTTGCTTATTTTTAGCACGTGTCACATCGAATGTTTAGATACAATTAGAAGTATTAAATGTACACTATTTACAAAACCCATTACATAGATGGAGGCTAAACGGCGAGACGAATCTATTAAGCCTAATTAATCCATCATTAGAAAATGTATACTGTAGCAACACATTGTCAAATCATGAACTAATTAGGCTTAATAGATTCGTCTCGCGATTTAGCCTAAGGGTTCTGATATTAGTTTTGTAATTAGCTCATATTTAGTCATCCTAATTAGCATCCAAACATCCGATGTGATGGCTAAAGTTTAGCCCCTTTCTCCCAAACACCCCCTAATACTATCAGCGAACTGTGTAGTGCTCGCCGAGCAAACCCACGGCCACGCTTTAGAGGGTGTTTGGTTCCTCCCCTAAACTTTAGCCCCCGTCACATCGAATATTTAGATACTAATTAGAAGTATTAAACATAGACTATTTACAAAACCCATTACATAAGTGGAGGCTAAATGGCGAGATGAATCTATTAAGCCTAATTAGTCCATGATTTGACAATGTGTTGCTACAGTAAATATTTGCTAATGATGGATTAATTAGGTTTAATAGATTCATATCGTCGTTTAGCCTCTATATGTGCAGTTAGTTTTATAATTAACTTAGTTCTTCTAGTTAGTCTCCAAATATTTGATGTGACACGGACTAAACTTTAGCTCGAGAAACCAAACGGTCCGTTATTCACAGAAACACACTGCAGTCTGTAGGTCGATATCGATGCAGATATTGCCACGATTCACGTTGTCGAAATTGCTGGTGGCAGACCAATCGACAAGTTTCCTCTAACAATGTTACGAAGGTTTGGATGGTCTAAGATCGCATATAACGGAATATTATCCTCTGGGGCCAAAGTCAACGTATTCTTCTCATTTTTTCTAAGAAAGAATATAAATCCTGAAGTAGTCCAACATGCCAACAGGCCCAATACGCAAAAACCCAGCCAGTGCAAGCCTTTAGGGAGACAGGCCCACTGACCATCGTACCCCGCCGTGGGCTTATGGGGCGCCACACGCACGAGTCCTTCTGCAGCAGTTTTGCCTGCCGTGCATCTCTCTCTCGGAAACGCGTCAAATGCCCCCGCGCCGCTGCCTGTGCTGTTAGATCAAACGGTAATGCTACGACGCGGGCGTCCGGACGCGCGTCCTCCTTCCGAACGTTCACGTGGCATGTTCGTGTTCATATATTATAATGAAATCTTATCTGAAATGCTCCCACCTCCCTCTACATCTCTTCTCTCTCCACGCAGGAGCTTGCTACGGGCAGCCATCATTTTTGGGCTGCGGCCTCTCTCCGAGTGGGGGCTCGCTACACGTTGTTGTCGCCTTGTCGCCGTCGGCCCCGGGGAGCTGTAGTGAACCAGTCCTCACGTGTGGGTACTGGTGCGGCTCCATAGATCCGAGGTATGGAGGTGCTGCTTTGGTCATGGATAAGATAGCATCGGTCGATCCGACACCAGCTGAATCTTGCAAGCGTATACTTCAAGTGTTTTAGATGTTTTAGAAAAATGTTGCAAGTATTTCATGTGAATGTTGCAAAGTAGATCTAGATGTTGCGATGTTGTATATGTTTCACACACATGTTGGATGTTGCATTTTCAATGAGAGATTTGAATGTTCCATGCAACACGAAACAGATGTTGCGGCGAATTTTTTTCCTCATCATCAACAAATGGCTAATAATTTTTTTCAACATGTTTTTTGATGTTGCAAACGGTGATTTTCTATGTTGCAAACTTTTATTTTCTATGTTGCAGACGTTATTTTTTAATGTTTTGATGGACCAACGGAACGTCCGATGGGAAGCTTTCCCATCAAACGTCCGGGTACAAGTGACGTCCTAGATCAAATGCAAGGCGCCCTGTTGAAACTCTTATTCATGCCCACATTTTCATGCACTAAAGCAATATTTAGATAGCTACGAATCTGTAGAAATCGTGTTCTGTATTCAATATTTCGAACTCTTTTGTACAAAAGAACAAGAAACTTGATAGTTCAATTGCAAGTACAAAACCTGTGATGTTTCTACTTTCTATCTACTCCTACGAAAAAGGTAAAAAAGAAAAAGGACAGAACTAAAGATACATTGTGGTTAGAGGACAACGGGGCAGACACTCTCAGCGCCCAGATCCACCCCTCTCGCCGTGGGGCACGACGCCAGCAGGCAGTGCTCCCCGGCCGTCCCCCACCAGCTGATGTTCCGGTTCTCCATCGACAGCGTGAAGTAGAGCAGCACCCCCATGAACGCCACGCCCGCGTCCAGCGCCGCCGAGAGGATGTAGTTGTATCGCTCCCACCACTTCTTCCGGTACCGGAACACGAAGAAGTTGAAGGCGATGCCGATCAGCAGCCATGAGTTGTAGTTGACGGCGGTCGCCGGCGGCATGCTGGCCGTCGCGCCCATGAGTACCGGCAGGTTGATCATCCGTATCCAGCGCTGCCCCGGGAACGCCTTGTGGAGCCCGTACACGATGGCGGGGCCCGCGGCGCCGACGAGGAAGGACCAGTTGAGCGCGCCGTAGTTGCCCAGCGCCCCGAAGATGCGGCGGGGGCCGACGAGGCCCCAGATCACGGACGAGTCGAAGAAGACGCGGTCGCTCGGGCACGTCCACGGGCTGTCCGCGGGGAGGAGCGCGTCCTGGCAGATGTTGGGGATGGAGCCCAGCAGCCAGTACGCCACCGCGAGGTTCACCGTGCCGGCCACGATCGTCCCCACGAACTGGACCAGGAACATGGACTTGGGGGGTATCTTCATGTAGTGCCCGAGTTTGAAGTCCTGGAGGAATGACACGGCCTGCGACATGCTCATGTAGCCGTACACCTTGAAGCAGACATTGGCGATGGGCTTGCCGGGGAGTATCAGCCCGATGACGTACTCTGACAGGACGTTGAGCCCCGGCGTCTGGTTCGTCGTCGCCGTGATGATGCTGACTGGCAGCGTGAACACGAAGGCCATGGCGCAGGCGAAGAGCAGGCCCCACCAGGGAAGCTGCACCTCCTCCTTGAGGACGGTGCAGAGGATGAGCGAGACGGCCACGGACAGCACGAGCAGCGAGTAGAACCACCAGCCCGGCGCGTCCTCGTAGTTCTTCTTCATCAGCCTCGTGTGGATGTCGGGCTTGTCCTTCTGCGACGCGCGGAAGCGGCGGTAGATCTCCTTGCTGTGGAATAGCGCGACGTGCGTGACGGTCGCCGCGATCGCCGCGAAGCTGAGCCCGTACGTTAGCGCGAAGAGGGTGCTCATGTTGATCCGCCCGCGCTGCTGGTACGCGTCCATGTCGATCTCGAACCGGTCGTTCACGATCGCGTTGATGTCGTAGCCCGTCCCGTTGAACATGAAGAGGTGCGACGAGAAGATGGGGAACCTCCGGGCGTTGTACAGGTCGAGGCCCCAGTAGGCCGCCGGCACGATCACGTACATGAAGAGCACGAACCCGGCCAGGATGTTGGCGGTGGCGAAGAAGGGCGACACCAGCGGGCTGAAGAGGAACGACGACACGGCCGTCCAGTCGAGTGTGAAGGCGCCGAGGCCGAGGCCCCTCATGCCGGACCCCAGCTGCTGCGCCGTGACCGATTTGGAGAAGATCCAGCAGACCCAGGACACGGAGGTCAGCGTCGGGAACAGGTAGCCCGGCACGGCGTACCACAGGAAGCTGCAGGCCAGCGCAACCAGGAAGAACTTGGCCCGCGACGTCCTGCGCGGGCCGCCGCCCTCGGCCACCCGCTGGTCGTCCTCTTTCTCGTGCAGCGCCCGGAACAGGGACACCTGCACGAGGGTGCCCGGCCACCACATGTGCGCCGGCTCGACGACGTACTTGCGCATGAGCCCCGCCCAGCCGTACCCGAGCACCTGCGTGGTGGTGATGAGCAGCCACGCGGCGAAGAAGGAGATGGAGCGGCGGTAGAAGGCGCGGATGATGTCGACGATCATGACGGCGTAGGCGGAGCCGTTGCCGAAGGCGCAGCCGGCGTTGGCGAAGATGGAGATGAGCACGTGCTCCTTCATGTTGAAGGGGCCCGGGTTGAGGCTCCACTCCCCGCCGCCGAGGAGCGCGGGGGCCTTGAACTTGCGGGTGGGAAGCACGCGCGCGAGGAAGTGGCCTAGCGGGAGCGAGGCCACCTGCACGGTGACCTGGGTCACGATGATGGGCTCGGTGCGGTAGGAGAAGAACTGGTTGAGGAAGCTCATGAGCACGCAGGAGAGGAGCCCTAGAGTCCACATCCTGAATGTCCACACCGGCAGCGTCGGGTCGTCGGTGGCCGGCACGGTCATGCGGACCTCCTCGATTGGTGAAGCCTCGTCGTCGTCCTCCTCCCCGGCTCCGGGGATCACTGCCCCGGGGCCACGCTCGACGTCGTCTACTATCTGGACCATCGTGGTTGTGGTCGTGGACTCGTACGCGTGGCTTGTGTTTGGTAAAGCGTTTGGTCTGGGACGTGGCCATATATATAGCGGCCGGCGGTGGCGCAGGGCGTCGGATTGAGTTCGAGCCGGACTTGGGATGTCGGCATAGCCTACTACTCGGAGACCGGAGTCCGAGGTGGCCACGGCCACGGGATATCGTGCAGTGTCCGACCTGACCTGATCGCGGGCGCGTCAGCGCACTTGTGGCACGTGATGCGAAGCTCCTCAAGCGGCATCATCGTTCCCAGGGACAGCAATCCAGGAGCAGGATCGCGTGTTGTACTACATGTGGGATCATACATTAGTTTTCCCCATATATCCAATAATCTGAAAACCGAAGGAGGTGATTTATATGAGAAAATGATCAGTACAATAATATATTTTTTGAAACACAACTACTTTTTTGCGAATAACACAAATATTATTTTATAACTTAATACTCAACATTTTGTATATCTCTCATTTTTTATATGATTGATTTTCGTTATTTTGGTTGATTCGAAGTTTTATTTTGGCTCAACGTTTTCTAAGTGTTGATTTAGCATTTTTATAGAAGCAGATTTTTAGAGACCAAATATCCTTCCTGGGCACATTAGCAAGGTCAACCTTGTTTTGTTCACGTTGATAGAATGATAACCATCGAGCCATGGTGTAGTGGCTGCAAAGGGATGGTTCAGTTTTGGCCGGAATCTTAGATCATCAAAGTTGAGTTCTCGACTACCAACTTTTCTTGTACCTTTCGGAAGATTGAGTCAACTCTCTCAGTAGCATACAACCATATAAAAAGACCTAAGTCTTTGAAAGCGCATCAGGTTCTTATTAGACCGATACAAATTAGATGGGGACGGTTCCCAAACACCTCGGTACCTCACCGTGAGGACCCATCCGAGATTCCTACCGCGTGTAGACATGAGCGATCCAACGATGCCTGTTCGAGCACACGATCCCCTGCCTGCAAAAAGGTTCAGCTCGGCTCTCTCAACAGCCCAACACCACTGGCTCGGCTCCTAGATGAGATGGACACCGCAGCTTGGCTCCAGAAACGCGCCCATTGTCCCTCATTGTCGAGGTCGTGCGCTGCCGGCGCAGTTGCCTCCTTCTGCGCTGCCATCTCCCTCAAGGCCTCAATCGATGGCGCAATCCCTTGTCCTTTGTCGTCCCTTCGTCCGCCTAAGGTTCAATTATTCTTTATTTTCCTGATTTGCTCCAAATTGTTTTTTTCCTGTTAGACCATAAATGATTTCAGCTCCAAAGTTGGAACTTTGGCTGCATGATTCAGTCATTTAGTTTCTGATATTCGACTGTGTGGCTAATTATCAAGTTATCTTAGATTGCAAGTAGAAATTCTTAGGTTTTGACAAATATTCTGCTTATTTTTACGGTTGCTCACAGTTATCGAGTTTGCTTAGATCTATTTAGGTTGTTTTTATCAGCTCCTTGGTTGTTCCTAAGCACTCACAGTTATCAAATCGTATCATTTTGGTAGATCTTGCATGCTTTTATTGCTTTATATATGCTAGGTCCGATAAATCTTTACTCTTGCCCCTCGTATTGCTAACCGTCGGACCCTTGACGTCATCATGCTACTGTTGAGAGCCGATGCTTTGGTCGGGTCTTATCCGTTTCTCTCAGAAGCATGATGACGTCATTGAACCGATAGGAGTGCGTGCAAGGTCTTGGTGCCGCAAACTTGTTTGGTTAAGTTAATGGGTCGAAGTTAATGTCCTCTCATCATATTACCTTGTCTAAGTTCAATTACACGGTCATGACATTGATTATATTTTATTAGCTTAATTAGCTTGTAAGTGGTAGGCAAGAGGTCCTAATTTGCTATGTTCTAATCTCTTAGATTAATAGATTAATGTCAATGCACTCTCATTCGTGTTACCTTGTTTAAGTTCAATTACACTTATCAAGACATTGACGAGATCTGTTAATCTATTTGGTGTGCGCATGGTTAGCAAGGGCTCTTTCTATGGCTATTATTTTGCGATGCTTTATATTAGCTTGTCGGATCATATAGCCAATGGTACATGCCATTAATACTTTATTTCTTTACACTGCATGATTATATTGAATACCTGTTTGTTGTAGTGTTTATTCCAAAAACGCCTACCCATGAGTTCGAAAGGCTTCATCGCCGATCGGCTCAGGAATTTAATGTTTACCTGTCAATTTTCAGGTCAAATTGACTGGCACGCCTTGCACCACTTGCGAGCCGATTTGGAGCCTGCACTAGAGTTAAGCAAATCTCCCAAGTCCTATGTGTGGTTCAACACAGAAGCCTGATGTGGCGGATCCACTTCGGATTAGCTTGATTTAACATGGTTAAGTCGCCTAACACGCGACACTCATGCATTAGCCAAGTTAACACGAAGTGCCGTCGGATTTCATCCGATTTAACCACTTGAACAGGACCGAGTTAGCAAACTCACACGAAGGTGAGCGGTTCCAGAGAATACAACAAGTCCACTGAGTTAAACAAATTTACCATTTAGTTCAACAACAAACGAAATCAGAGTTTTTACAAGGTTCCAAAAGGAAACAACAGAAGGCGAAACAACAAGCGGAAGCTACTTCGTCGGGGTCGGACATTCCTGGTGAGGCCAACCGGGACGTCAGTGATCCCTCTCCTCGCTGTCCGAGGAGGGATCCCACTCGACCGTCCAACCCGGAGGGAGGTGGGGCGGCCAAGTGCCACCAGAAGAGGACTCGGGAGCAGCAACTTCACCTGAAAAAGCAAGCCACCACAAGTCTGAGCTACTAAGCTCAACAAGACTTAACCGGCCGGGAGTAAAACTACTCCAACTCTTCTAGACATGCAAGGCTCTTTGGCTGAGGGGTTTGTTTGCCAAAAGCACTATGTAGATCCTGATTTTTCAAAGTTTTAGCTCAGATTCTAGGTTCATTAACCGGTCTAAGTTGGCAACTTACTCTAAGCAAACATAGAACCAACCAAGAGGTATATATATATATATCATCATCAAGACCTTGTCATCATCAGATTCCCTTATTACTCAGGGTAGCATAGCGATCAAGTAGTCTCAAACTGTGAGAGGCAGACGAATCGATTCGAGTTCTTTAACCATGCATGGTGAAACTAACCTCACAACATCCGCGCACCACCGAGGGTCGCTTCCTGTGTCGGTTTTCCCCATCAATTCCCTAACCCGTGTCGGGCCCATTTACTCTGGTGCAATGTTCCACAGACCCGGCCTCTGCCGTTCTATGACCACACTTGCCACCACGTGCGGCCGCAGGGGAAACTCCGTTCCATGGACAATGTGGCGACCGCTCACGTCTAGGTTCAATCCGGTACTCGGCTTCCTCATCCCATAATAAGTATGAGGTTAGTATTTTCAAACACTTGATCATGAACACCACCACTGTCGGGCCTTAACAAGTTCCATAGACAGACGGGGCGATCATCCGACCACCAAAGAGTTAACCAAAACCCTGCCCCGTCCATCATCCTTATAGTTGTATTAGAAAGGAAACAACCAACTCCTACAACTCGCGAGTGACAGGATATCACTCGGCTTTTACCGCTTTCCTATTTAAGTATAGCAACTACTCGGTCCAACAGCTAGTGTTCAGATCAGGGAACTAAGTCATGCATCTACGGTTTCAAACAACACCTATATGTAAATGCACAAGACAAGACGGAGAAGGCATGCGCAAGTTTGGGAAAAACTGGGGTTCATGCTCCGGGGCTTGCCTTCAAGCGAGGAAGAAGGGAAGGGGTCTTCTGCGGGGGCGGCTTCGCCTTCTGGAAGCGGAAGCTCTACTGCAACTTCGTCTTCTGGTGTCGGGTGCAGCTCGTAGAAGCCATCAGCGAGATGCAACTCTACACAAAATGCAATGCAAGGGGTTAGTATTTAGACGATTATTTCAACAGCAACACTTGCGAGTTTTAGCCCAGAAACTTTGTAGCAAAGCTACGGAAAAAAGTGGGGAAGTATACTTAGGTTGGTGGAGATCAAGATATAAGGGTCGGATGGAAAGGAACTTATGATCTGACCCTTAAACTAGAGGAATAGATGTGCTGGGGGTCCTCAGACTTAACGTAGAGAAGTCCTTAATTTTTTTACACATATACCCTCAGGTCAAGGAAAAAGATACAGCCGAGCCCTCGGGCAAGGCGGAGAAAGGGTCGGCGAAACAGATAGGGTCGGGCGAGATGGAGAAAGGGGTCGGTTGGATAGACAGGGTCGGACGAGGCGGAAAAGGGGTCGGCAGCTTACCTTCGTCTTACAGGTGAAGCTTGGGGTCGGGAAAGAGCAGACTTGGGCGGAGGATCTGGAGCACTAAGATTTGCAACGGCGATGTCCGGCGGTGCTTCTTGTGGACCACAAGAAAGCTCTTGCACAGCGCGGAGGAGCAAGCGGCTGGGTGAATTGGGGAGAGCGGTGTTGAGCGGAGAGGAGAGCTTCTCAGGAACTTAGGCGGTAGCGCTTGGAGCATGAACAGAGAGCAAGACGGGAGGGCAGCGATGGCGGAGGGGCTCTGGCGGGACTATGGCATTCCCTTTTATAGCTGCACGGGAAGAGAGAGAGAGTTGGAGCGGCACGAAGACCGGGAAGAAGCGATGGAGTGCGCTGCCGGGATGGCGATTGAGCAGCGGTGCGGCGGAGCAGGATTTCGAGGATGACACCGGTGGTCATTGGGCACCGAAGACAGGGCGGCGCAGGTACGGTTTTGCCGGTGGTTGAGATTTGGTGGAGGCGAGCGTCATCGTGCGGTGGATCTGATGGAAGTGACCGGGGAAACGACGCTACAAGCGAGGGCGCATAGGTGAGAAGACAGGCGGGCCGCGGTTGCGCGGGCGAGCGCGAAGCAACAGAATGTCGGGGGTGCAGCTCTGACAGGGCGGGAAAGGAGCTGTCGCGGCCGTGGTCGGGGTTAGCGGAGGAGGAATCGTCGCGTAGCGCATCTGGGGTGGCGCGACGGTGGAGAGGCGGTGGAAAAGACGGGAGGCATCGGGCTCTGCAGCCGGGGTCCGGCGGGGTGATGATGGGCGCGAGCCGCGAGGTACTGCAGAAAGGGTAGCAGAGGAGCTTCTGCTGCGATTGGGGAAGGGGGCGCGAGAATCCATCCGGTCGTGGCCGGCGACGAGGCGGAGCGGCGGGTGTGGGAGAAGTTGAGCCACGTGGTGGAGAAGCTTTGAGGCGGGCATGCTACTCGAGTGCGTCTGTCTCGGAAGATCTGGGAAAAGATTTTGTGGGTGCACCAGTCAGTCTCGGTTGGTCTACTGCTCAGATTGAAAAGAGATACTGTGGTAAGACTTAGAAGGATCTGGCGGTATGGGTTTGGGGTCGGCAGGGTCGGAACTGGGAACCAGCGGAGAGGGGTCGGATCTGAGGGGTCGGGACCAGGACTGAGGGTGAGCACTCAACTCGGGGAAACTGAGAGGGGGATTAGGGACTCGGAGTTGATTAACTCGAAAGATTTTGGGTCGGTCGTCACACCTGAGGTCCAGATTTTGCATTAACATGCTCTTGCCCGGTGGGACCAATAATCAACAAACATCATTAGTGCTTGTTGTTGCCTCAACTTCAATCAAATGGATGACGAACCTGGTGATAATCAAGGTGATCCCAAAGCTACTAAGGAATTTACTCCTGTTGAGATTACCCTGGATAAGCTTGATGAAGAGCAAAGGAAAGAAGTTGAGACTACAGGGATCAATATGTGGTAGCATGTCTGCAATCATTCCGTCTGAACCACAACAAGGCTTACAAGAAGCATCCTCTCCCAGTGCCAATGCTGCCCCCCCAGAGATGAGAATGTGGTGATTGAAGAAGACGACAATGAGCTACAATCTAAAGTCACTACAATGGTCAACAATGCTCTAATCAGTCCAATTGGGATATTGACAAATGAGATTTAGAAGATGATCCAGCAAGTTGCGGATCATTACGTCACCAAGTATTCATACAAAAGGTATACGACTAACACATCTAGCTACGGTGGTGGTGCACCAGGTTCATCTTCCGGACAGCTGACGGGGCAGCCTACGGTCAGTCCAACTATGGGCCAGCCGATTAGTCAGCAGGCGTTAGGGTCAATTCCTTTAGGAACTATCCACCCTCAACCGACATCACCAAGACAGCCAGATTTCACATCTAATGGTACTAGAGTCTTTGATACTCGTCAGTCTCAAGCTATGGATGGATTCATGCCTCCAGCTTCCCCACATTTGGAAGAAGGGAATGGACAGAGCAATGAGGATTGGGCCGCAAAGATTGCTGAGGTAATGAAGAATCAGTTTGGCTTGAAACCAAGGGAGCAGGCCTACTTGTACCAGTGCCCATATCCTGGATGGTTTGATCAAGTGGCGATTCCACATTAGTATTGTATCCCTAGCTTTGCTAAATTCTCTGGAGAAGATATCATGTCTACAGGGGAGCACGTCAGCCGATTCTTGGTTCAGTGCGGAGAAGCAGCCTCCATGGATGCACTTAAAGTACGGATGTGTCCGTTACCACTGACAGGTCTTGCTTTCACATGGTTTTCAACATTGGCGTCCAATTCCATTAATAGTTGGGAAGATTTTAAGATGCTGTTCCATAAGCATTACTATGTGGAGGCTCAGAAGATGAAGCTGACGGATCTCATAATGATGAAGCAGAGAAACGGAGAGCCCATGGTTGCATTTGTCCAAAGGTTTAGAGAAGTGCGCAACAAGTGCTATAACATGTACTTAATCGATGGACAGTGGGTGGAATTGGCTTATCGAGGGTTGATAGACCCTACCAAGGAAAAGTTTGCTCCTCAGGATTTTGATAGTCTAGCACATCCGGTGCATAAGGTTTCGATTCATGAGAGCTGATTCCAAAGTTCACGCAGGAATAAGTATGAGATCTCCAATTTCAATGCGTATGTTTCATCTGATGAAGACTCTGATGCAAATGGAGAAGTCAGTGTTGCAGAGTGAGTTAGAGCAAAAAGCCAATTTCATGCCCATGGATCAAAACCAACACAGAGACATATGACTTCGACATTACCAAAGCCTATAAGATCTTTGACATGCTATTACAAGAAGCACTTCCTTCTCTCCATCGGATCCCTCGACTACCTAACGGTGCCTTGAGGATTGATGCTCTAAATGTTCATGCACTGATCGACATTGTCTCTTGGAATCACGATATTCTTGATATTGTGAGCTGCTCTCTGGGCAATTAACAACTAATGGTAACCTCAGCTTTTGATTCCAACAGTATTGGAAGAAAGGACAATTCCAGTGTGACTCAAATTTGCTCTAATTGTCCTCCATCCTATCTTCATGAGCCTTTCGTCTGCGCTGGTACTTGTTGATCAGCATCTTGGAAGTTACCTTGGGTTTCCCAGCGGATCGGCTGGTTTCAGCTTCCTCTACTTCTTGAGCCCAGCTCACTTTCTTTCGAATTCCTCAGTCGATACTTGCACACTTGGGTCCACTGCACTAGATTCCTTTGCCCTCCTTGATGTGAGCAGGATTGACCGAAGTCTTTATTCATCTTTCTTATCAACTGACGCAGGCTCTACCATGTTAACGGCTGGGAACTGATGCTTGTCAACCTTCATTGGCTTCTTTGAGTTGTCGATTTTGAGCCTTCCTTGCTCTATAGCCGTTTGAATCTGTTGACGAAAAGTCTTGCAGTCATTAGTATGATGATAGGCTAACTTATCCTCGAAGGCGCAGGTTTGTGATCGTTGATGAATTCAAAGAAGAGCACATCAAACAATCAAAAAAGCTAATTCCTGAAGAATGTTGGTGCCCAGAAGGATTGACCAAGACTCAGAGAAGAAGGGTTCAACATCTGCACTACAAGGAACAACATCAGGAGTGGCACGTCAAGCAATCAGACAAAGGCAAAGAGGTATTGGCTGAAGTTAATATGGTTTTTATTTTACCTGATGAGTTTGGGATATATCACAACAATGAAGAGGAGGTTGCTCAATTGGTCCTACTGACCTAGCAAGCTGTATTTGAGAAGCCAGAGGTGGAAAAGCATCAACACTTGAAACCCTTATACATTAAGGGACATGTTGATGGCCGGCCGATGTCCAAGATGTTGGTTGATGGTGGTGCTGCTGTCAACATTATGCCATACGCTACTTACCACAAGCTTGGAAAGACTCCGGAAGATTTGATTAAGACTAACATGGTCCTGAAAGACTTTGAGGGGAAGAGATCAGAAGTAAAAGGGGTCCTGAATGTTGAATTGACGATTGGTAGCAAAACCTTGCTTACTACCTTTTTCTTCATCGATGGTAAAGGTTCATACAATCTTCTTCTAGGTCAAGATTGCTGTATTCCGTCCATAATGCATCAGCTGCTAATTCAATGGGATGCAGATATGGTGGAAATCGTGCCGACTGATGAAATTGCTATCATCGCTGCAGCTGATGTTCCTTATGGGAGTCTGATAAGGTACACTGCTTGTCTGGAAAAGCCTGGGAGAAAGATGAATTCATGGATGCTGCAAGCTTCTTGTTCCAGACGAGTCAGGCAAATGATAAGGAAGCATAGATAAAAATGTGTATATCAGCTAACTTGTTAAATTGTAATATTCATAATCAATGGGTCAGAGCTGACATTATGTAAAAGTCGATGAACAAATCATTGCCTTAGATAGCTGATATCTGTTGATATCGCCTTCAGCACAAAAAATATACAAATAAATGATATCTTTATTTGGAATGGGGTATTGTTGATACAAGTTACATAGATAAACTTTGTCGTGCGAACTTTTTCATACTGATGGATTACAAAAATCGATGATTATATTCATCATCTCTAGATAGTCGATATCTTGGGATATCGCCTTTAGAACAAAAAATAAAAATAAAATACAAGAGGAAGCGCAAGCTTGACAAGGGGTGGGGTCCTTATGTTCCGGCATCTTCGACAAGCTCACTGGAGATGGTAATGGAGGTACGTCACGGGGATTCTTCTTGCATCATGACCTCCTAGCTTCACAAAAGAGACTGCAGAGGGAAGGCGCATCCTAGACTAATTCACGGGGATTCTTCTAGCATCTGGTGGTCATGGACCTTCTACGCGCTTCAAGTATTATGAGTTTCCAGCCTACAAGTCCTATTCTTTGAGCCATGGCTCTTGGCGATGGAAAGTGCTAATGCTGGTGGCCTATTTATAGCAAGATTACTAAGACGTGGCCAAGGCAGCACAGGGGGCTTGTGAGTAGTAATGGTAGGAATCTTTCAGCTTTCACAAATCGCTAAGGTAATAGTGTTCTCGTGAGGTTTGGCCTAGCCTAGAATGGTAAAGATGATTCGCTGCGTTAGGTCAAGAAAAGTAAAGATGGCATTGAAGGGTAACTTTCAAAGGGTGAAATAATTGTGCACAAGTTAAGGACAAAGGTTAAAGCATAATTTATTGTTCTTTACAAGACCTTTTCAATGGCCTCTACTGCTCGCAGGCGGATCTGGTCAACATCGGCTATCAATTGTAGGTCTTCTGCGTCAGAGCCTAGGATATCATTAACTTGCCGATGCTGACGACACACTTGGTTGATAGAGGCTGCCAATTCTTTCTTTTTCTCCTGGATTGCAATGGGGAAGTCGTTGAGCCTGGTTTGAGTTTCTGCAATTGCCTTGTTCACCCGATCCAGTTCAAGCAGTAGTTGGTCTCTCTCAGTCTCCAGGGTCTTTAGAGTTTGTGCATCTGAAGAGGAAGAAGTGTCAACGCCATCAATCTCTTGTTTCAACTCTTTGGCCTTCGACTTGACATTTTCCAATTGAGCATTGGCCTGATGATTGGTCTGCCTGTCAGCGATACGCTTTTTAGCTCCCTGGACTTCAGAATAGTGCAATTCAATGAAGGCTGTAGGAGTCAATGATGTCATTAATTCATCAGTCAGATGAGTCCTGATTTCCCTATACAATTTTTGGATCGGCTCAACGTCTTCTAGCAGTACACATGTGTCTTGACGTAGCAACTACAGAATGGTTGATAGCTAATCCCTAATGTTTGGATAATTCTATACTGAATGGCTTGTGCTAGTATCCTCTTCATCTGCAAATTCTTCTATGCTGAACGAGAAAAGGTATGACATTGGTGGATTGGCAGCCTGTGGAGAAAGTTGGTTAGATCAATAGTCAAGATTTCTTATTGCTGAGTGCTGCGTTTAGGATCTTCCTCATCAGCTGTAATTCTTGGTGATTGCATAGCCGTTGGAGGTGTTTCCAGCCGAGTAGTCCTTTCTTCAGCCAATGGTTCATCCTACAAATAGACATGGATTAGAATGATTGGTAACATAGACACATTGGATTGCAAGGACTAAGGTATTACCAAGGGGATCTCTTGAATCGGCGATTGCTGTCGGCTCGGCACATGATGGTCTGCTAGGGTTTCTGTGTTCAACGAAGGAGCCAATGCTAATGCTGACGCCGATGTTCCCATTAGCAGTTGATTGAGAGAATCTGTCAATGCAAAGCAAGGAGAAATTTATAGGTAGAATTAACATTACTTTACAGTTGAGACCATTTTCTTCAACTGGAGATGTGTTTCTTCTTGAGGTGCTGATTCTTCTGGAGCTCTGTCGGCTGCTGGCTCTCTGATATCAGGGAGTGGTTATCGGGGATAGATCCCTAGTACCCGCAAGGAAGGAAGAAGATGTCCTCTCCTAGGATTCCCATGTAATTCTATTAGGACTCATACCATGTAATCCTACTAGGACTTCTCCTTATAACTGACTAGTAATCCTGCCCCCTGGAGTATATAAACGAGGGTAGGGGTAACTAGATCGGCAGCTCAAAACCATCATCAATAGCCAACAATCAAGCTACACAATACCCAAAAAAGGACATAGGGTATTACGCTACTATGGTCGCCCAAACCTGTATAAATCCATGTCTTGTGTCCTCGCTTTTACCATCAAGTTCTAGGTCCGACGATCCCCCACCAACGAATCTACTACCTTTGGATACCCCTTGGTAGATTGTTGGGTATAAAACGCCGACATCCAGCACACCAGGTAGGGGTGATCATCGAGATCATGGTGTGAGCTTGAAGGACCTAATCTTCAAAATCAATCTACTCGATGAGAAGCAAGTCGACGAGTTCCAATTCGACGCGGATACGAGAAGATTGCTGGAGATCAATCGGTTGTCGGCTCATCTACATGCAAAAAGCTGCAGCACTGGTCGCATTGGTATAGCTGATCATCCTCCGTGGCTCCGTGTGTCGCTCAAGGCTGATGATCCGCTACTGCTCCACGCCCGTGAGAAGGAAAAATACCGGCGGAATTATTTTTCTATCTCCGAGTCGAAGTCACCGACGATGCATCTTAAGCTAATTGCCTCCAGCTGCCGAATCCTATACTGAAGCGATGAAGGCCAATCAATATTCCATCTACTCGGGTAAGGCTATTTTTTGGAGTTTCAGTACACGTACCAGGAAGGCTACCAGGAGATCGGTTCCTCTTCACTACACGTACTCAAGAAATGCACGTGGGACTTCAGCATGCATGACTGCGCTGGCTTCACCAAAACTCTCGGTAGCACGATAGCGACTACCTAAAACTTCTCATCTCGACTACAAACTAGTCGAGGGCGTGTTCAACGTGATCAACAACTAGTCGGAATCAACTCCGACTAGTCGGCTTCATCAACAACCTTCGTGACTTCATCAACAACTGCCACAGTTTCATCGACAATCGTCCACAAATCAAGCTAAATGCTCTTTTTAATTAATTATTTCATATTTTTTCCAGTTTGTTTTCAACATGATGGGCAACGCACTGAGTACTTATTTGTGTACGCCTCTTGACGTGAATTACCCTTTGGAGCTACACCATGTCGACTATTCCTGGGGTATGTTGACTGACCGCCACGGGCTAGGTACATGGAATTAGGAGACTATAGCCACGAGTTTGGTGCACTGAGTGCTAGAGGCTCACAGCGGCTACACCCTAAGGAGGTACAAATTCTATGTGCGGCAACACGCGCTCTCCTCACCAAAAAGGCAGAAAAGTCTCAATGAAAACTTTACGCGCAATCCCATAGTCTTTTTGTCATAATGCTGACTACTTATTTTAAATGTCTTTCTCTTAATGGTCACTAATATCCTCGAGCAGAATGCGCCTTAATCTATGAAAGCTTCGGATCTTCTGTCATGCCTAAATGCTAGGACACGAGACAAAGATCTTTAGCAGTAGTGCCAATACGCGTACACGAGACAAAGATCTCACAGGCAATGGCAACGGCTAAACAGGGGCTGAGAGCTTAAATGTAACAGTCTGACTACTCGGGAGAAATATGGACGAAATAAGAGCATGACACGAAACATTTACATTCATCACTGAATAAATTTCGGTAGTATCTTCAAAATTCTACAAATATGCTACATAATGTATGCATCTCCTTTTGCCGGTCAAGCTTTGGCAATGACTCTTCTGGACGCTCAGTGTACCTCCAATGGCTCCGCTAGCTCCCAGCTCGAGAGCTAAGTACCAATTACTACTCGGAATACCTCCAATTGCTCCGCTAGCTTCCAAGCTCAGGGCTAAGCACCAAATAACTACTTGACGTGGCTCCTATTGTTCACTTGGCACATAAGCTCAGGGGCTGGACGCCGCTGACTGGCCTGAAGACTGAAGACCCTCAGATTGATTATTTAATCATTCCAAGGCTCGGGGGCTGATAAGCTACACGTAACAGTTGATTTTTTCAAGACAAAGAAAGAACATTCAAGATTTTATTGGCCTCAGCCTGATCCATCGATTTAACCTAAGGCTCGGGTGCTACTCCATATGGAGTGCGACTTTCGCTGCCCTCCATATCACAATCCAAAGATGAAGATTACAAAATCAAAATGATCAGGCTTTGACCACACCATAGCCTCAATGGCAGCTTTGAGGAACTTTGAAGTTTCATCCAAACAAAGTACTCGAGAAGCATTAAACTACTCGGTGAGGATCTGAAAAGTACTCAAAGACTGCTGCATTCGACTATGAAGCACTTGGGGGCTTGTCGGGGATAGATCCCTAGTACCCGCAAGGAAGGAAGAAGACGGACTCTCCTAGGATTCCTTTGTAATCCTAATAGGACTCATACCCTGTAATCCTACTAGAACTTCTCCTTGTAACCAACTAGTAATCCCGCCCCTTGGAGTATATAAACGACGGCAGGGGTACCTAGATCGGCAGCTCAAAACCATCATCAATAGCCAACAATCAGGCTACACAACACCCAAAACAGGACATAGGGTACTATGCTACTCTGACGACCTGAACCTGTATAAATCTGTGTCTTGTGTCCTCTCTTTTACCATCAAGTTCCAGGTCTGACGATCCCCCACCAACCAATCTACTACCTTGAGATAGCCCTCGGTAGGTTCTGAATTTGCTCGCTATAGCTGACTAGATTCAGGTTGTTAGTAGAAATAGGAGTCAAATAAACAAGAATGAAATAGCTATTATACCTCTAAAGCTGATGGGGATCAAACTTGTGATATAGTGGCCTTCTTCTTCTTCCTCTTGCTCAGTAGCTTGGATGGTGGCTTGCGCTTGCCTACTGTAGGAGCCTTGGGCAGGTCAGATACTTGGGGGGCATTGGTTCCTAAAATTGGTTCAGAAGTGGGAGGACCATAGGCAATCTGTTTGCCGCTTAGGCTCACAAGGGGAGCATCAATGCCATTTTCCTGCAAGAAAAATATAGAATGTTATGACAAAGTAAGGAAGAAGGAGGAGGATGAAACAATAAGTGAGGAAATTACCTTTTCGTCGGATGGTGCATAATTAGGATAAAGCCTTTTGCAATAATGCGCCACTATACGGTTCATCAGATGACTCTTCCATTCACTCCACCATCGATCAAAGGATTTAGATGATACGTCAGTCCCAATCCAATCTGGCAAGTCAAATAAGGGCACTGACGAAGTCAAGGCAGTCAAACTCTAATATTCCGAGTTGGTGGTGACCGTGTCCCTTGCCTTTACTTTGCCAATGAAAATCAAACCGATTGGAACCTGACCAAATCCCATCTGATGAGAGAACACTGAAGGATGATAAAACTCATAAGGAGGCTTATGAGATCAGCCGTTGGCAAAGCCAGTTGGGAGAATAGAAGGAGCTACCGCCGCTTTGGAAGCCAATGCAAGTAATTCTGATGGGCTGATTTTTGGAAAGCTAGAGTTCAACTAGCCAGTAAGCTCATATGCACACCATGTTATATCATCCTCTTTGAAACCACAATAAAAGAGTCTGAAGAATTAGGATGTCTCTGGTGCCAATAAAGAGCAACCTGCAACGCTTGATGTAGCTTCTCCATAAGATGCACATTGGCCTCGGGATTTTTCTTCTCCTTCAGCAAAATTATCAAGGAAAGTGCAAGAAGAAATATTTATTCATTAACCCCTAGCCATGTAAATAGTGAGCTAGAGCTGGATGAACCACCATGGGCTGCCGACACCGATGACTTCACCAGCTCGCAGCTTGACTGATGTTTGATGCAACAAACGATATACAGACCCAAGTAGGAATTTTCCAAGGGGGAGTTTATTATCTTGAGCCAAATGTTCAGCAAATACTAGCATGTTCGCTGTAGGACATGTGCTGGATCCACAAAAGATGAATTTTTCCAGCCACATATTCAGGAAAAGGGCATGTTCTTCATCAGTGATTAGCCAGTTGTTTTGCATTATAAAGTAATGTATCCAGATCATCCATTCATTTTTTTTATTTGACTCTATAAGAAGGTTTACTCCTCAAGATGAAGGGGTCAATTGGAGTAGAGACATCCAGGCCAGTCAGCACAAAGACATCAAGCAGACTTGGGGACATTGGGCCATGATTGAATAAAAATGCATTCAGGGCGTCAAACCAGAAATATGTAAAGGCCACTAGTAATGGCTCATTCTTTTCAACTTCATCCAAAGAGAGTTTGTTGCAATGGCCAATTCTGGAATCCTCCTTCTTGTCCTTCTCATGTACCATACGAAGGTATCAGGATCTCCAACCAGAGATGTTATTTGGCCATGAGCGAAAAGAAGTTTTCCAATCTGCTAGGTTCATTGTGGCATGCTTAAAAGGGATCCTTTGAGTTTCAGCATTTATAAAGTCTATTGGATCCTCATCACCCATGGGCCCTAGGAAGTAACTTGTTTGAGCATTGGCTATGGGGATTAGGAAATTGTTCTTAAGTTCCTACAAGGGGGGGGGGGCAAGGGTCGAAAGAAACGAGGGTTCAATGCACAATAACTAGATCGGATCTAGAAAGTCAAAAGGATAGTGAGATGCTTGGTACCTTTGGGATGGAAGACACTATCACCATTACTAATCTGGGGCATCTTGATTGGAGCTTGACGGTGATGAAGTGATGGAGTAGTCGCTGAGTGCGTGAAGGGAAATATTCGATTTTTGGCTGCGACGGCGTAAGACTTCTGTCGGCTTGGTGTAGAAGACGAAAGGCATTAGAGCAGTTATATAGTGATCTTTGCAGGGTGAATCCCAAAAAAATGGGGAATGCTTTCATAAAATCCAAAGGAAAGAGATCATAATTGCAGCAATGACTCTTTTGGTTTTGGAAGGATATCGGTTCAGGACCTGTGAAGTGATGGCAAAACAAGAGAATTTTGGAACATAATATTATATTCTAAAATTAGGGGGCATGTGTTGATGCCGGTTTTTGATCAGAGTCAACCGCTGTGGATAAGGTTCTATAGCAGATGAAGGAGAGAGAAAGAGACTGTTGGTAACTTCATGTTGACCAAGACCAGCCATAGTTGACCAGGGTTCCAGAAGCCGATAGAAGACTTGATGGGCCCAGTATGAGGCAAAATCGATTCCACCAAATAAGGGAAAGCATGGAGATTTATCTTTAGTAATTTTTAGGAGTAGCTGTAATAGTTCATGTCGTATTCGACTAGGATTTTAGCTTGCTCCGGGGTATAAATATAAACCCGTGAGCCTTGTAACGAATAATCATAATCAATAAATACAACCTTTCGGCGCCACGCCGTCAAAATCCTAGGAGTAGGAGTAGAGTAGTTTCGACGAGTTCTTTCCTGCGCGCACGGCTGTATCGGCTTCAATCTCAGGCGAGCTTGTAAGTACCGTCACCCAGTCATTACGACCTCTATCAGAACTTTCTAAGTTAAGTCTTATATTTTGATATTCGGTTGTGTGGCTAGTTATCGAGTTATTTTAGATTGCAAGTAGAAGTTCCTAGGCTTTGACCAATATCTGCTTGTCTTTGACGGTTGCTCATAGTTATCGAGTTTGCTTAGATCTATCTAGGCTATCTTTACTGGCTCCTTGGTTGTTCCTAAGCACTCACAGTTATCAGAATGTATCGGCTGGTAGATCTTGCATGATTTTATTGCTTGATATATGCTAGGTCCGATAGATCTTTACTCCTGCCCCACGTATTGCTAACCATCGGGCCCTTGACGTCAGCAAGCTACTGTTGAGAGCCAATGCTTTGGTCGGATCTTATCCATTTCTCTCAGAAGCACGATGACGTAATTGAGCTGATAGGGGTGCATGCAAGGCCTTGCTGCCGCAAACTTGTTTGGTTAAGTTAATGGGCGGAAGTTAATGCCCTCTCACCGTGTTACCTTGTCTAAGTTCAATTACATGGTCATGACATTGATTAGGTTTTATTAGCTTAATTAGTTTGTAAGTGGTAGGCAAGAGGTCCTTATTTGCTATGTTCTAATCTCTTAGGTTAATAGATTAATGTCAATGCCCTCTCATTCGTGTGACCTTGTCTAAGTTCAATTACACTTACCAAGACATTGACTAGATCTGTTAATATATTTGGTGTGCGCATGGTTAGCAAGGTCTCTAGCACCACTGGGATTATGCCCACCTCCTTTAAAGGCCTATTGTTGATCCATTCCATAAATGTGCAAGCCTGCATGTTGATTCGTGATTACTTATAGGTACCGGTATTTAGAAAACTAATTTAAAATGTTTATGAATGGACTTACCTTGAAATCATCGTCAATGTCGGGACACTTGAAGTACCTACTCTCCTTCTTCCCCTGAGGTAATCAATCCTCCCATACTTGCAACCACGCATGGAAGCCGCAGTGGCATTTGGGGCGCTCATTCCATGGTGGAATCCCATTTTGCTCTTCCCTCCACGACGACATTTCTTAGAGGAAGAAGTAACATCACTACAAGCGTTGCATTTGGGTTGGGAAGTGGTAGTAGTGCATTTGAACATTGCCTAGACATCTGATATATAGAACACTAGTGACATGGTCCGTGGACCATGTCCATCATGGCAAAGGAAAAGGACATGCATGTACATCATAGTCTGCACCAGCCTACCTATTAAAGTCTTTGCACCGACCTACATAATGTAGTCTGCAAAGGACCACACATCGTAGTCTACAGCATCGTACACATCATAGCCTGCACTGACCTACAAAATATAAATAAGGTCCTATGGACTAAATGCATCCGCGCTTGTGACACACAGTACCAGGACAACATCTCGCGGCCTGCTGCGCTGCTCTAGTTTGCAGCTAGTCGTACATAAAGGCTCCGGAGGGGCAACCTTGCGAGCCGAACATCCTGGTGCGTCTGCAGCTGGTGTCATGAACTCCTAGGTGGAGCCCTATGTTGGAGGCACTGGCGCTTCACCCAACTGTGAAGGACCTATCTCCTCAGTGTCATAGCTAAAAAAGGACTCTACCTAGTTTGTACTCGTCCTTTGGATATCGTCCTCTACAGACTCGTCATCGGTCCCTCTGTGGCCGGTGTACGCTGTGATCAAACCAAGAAGTGTTATTGTCAATTTCAATCCATATTTGTAATGGAATAGAATGCATGTATTGATGACGCACCTATGTCACCCACACAAATCCACGTGAAGATAGTCCTCGTGCACTAAGTCATCTGAAGTGCTGCGGAACTGTGTCACAAAATTATAAGTTAGTACGACCAATTAGAGTACAATTGGTGAATGTAAAATGAGAAAGTAACGAACACATACTTGTGGGAGTCAAATACTGTGGACCCGACTCATGAGTGGAAGGACCTGCTGCAGCTGCTACCCAAGACGGTGCACGTGGAGGAGTACACACCCCGGGGGGGGCTGCATGTGCCTGTGGTGCAAATGACGATGCATGGTATGTTGGATGTGTGGGTGCAGTTGAAGACGAACCGGGATGCTGCATAGGAGGTGCTGAAGATGACCTGGGGTAGGCAGCCCGTGGTGGAAGTAGAACGTTGGCGTCACCACCACGACAGCTAACGGCCCGCAGAAACCTACTACAGAGGGCCGTGATCCTCTTGTACGTCGACTCATGCTCGTGCGGGGTCATGTGCATGTAGTTCTCCACTCCGGTCCTCGTTGTCACCTGAACCGCTGCAATAACGTTGCACTGATGCCAATTTACATAGTACAAGTTAGGCAAAAAATATTTTGTACAAAGTGCAACATAACCCAATGCAGTATGAGTAGCAAATGTGTTGGGATACGAGGTAGGCTACACTAGCGCAAATCAAAATTTTCTACCGCGTATAACCAGGAAGAACTGCCGTATAAGGATCACGGGATTACCACTCGACGCACTACTGGTGCGGAAGATGTAGATATGCGTCGGTGCAGTGAAGACGATCACGTAGTCGTACGTAGTCGATCACGTCCAGCAGCTCCTCAGCAGCTCGTCCACGTGCACAGCAAGATCGCCTCCGGTACCGCGGCTCGTCGGCGGCTCGTCCAAGTGCTGCAGGCGCAACACCTCCAAGGTATCCACACGTGCAGGGAGGAAGCGTCGCAAGCCGGATTGCTAGATCCGCGAGTTGCAACAGGCGAGGGCGTGGGAGGCGCGGCAGATGTGTTTCGCCAAAAGGTGTAAACCCTAGGGCGCCCCCACCCCTCTATTTATAGAGGTTCCTGATGGGCCTCTGGATCCGAGGCCCATTAGTACTCCTAAACCTAATCCAACTCGGATTAGATCCGAATTGGGCTTCCAGCCCCTTAAGTGTGTGACCCTATGGGTTCGGATACGTATAGACATGGCCCGAGTACTCCTACTCGGCCCAATAGTCGGTAGCGGCCTCTAGCAAGACGTGCCAACTCCTATACGCACACGAAGATCATATCAGACGAACCATCACAACATAATATACATGCTATTCCCTTTGCCTCACGATATTTGGTCTAGCTTCAAGCCGACCGCTCTTTCTCGATCCTGTGATTCGGAATCCCTTTGTAGGTTAACTCTTAACCGTACGTAGCATGGCCATGCATTTTCGGATCCGATCACTCGAGGGGCCCAGAGATATCACTCTCAATCAGAGAGGGGCAAATCCCTTCTTGATTGACCATGTCTCATAGCATGCTTCTTGACAAACCCGAAAGCTACCTTTATAACTACCCTGTTACGGCGTAGCGTTTGATAGCCCCTAAGTAGGTCGATCCACATCTAGAATACATGCGACAATCTCAGGTCTAAGGACAAAGCGTATATGTTGTTTAAAGAGAGAACTACTTCTCGTGTTGGGTCAGTCCTAACACATGTCTCCACATGTGTCCACATTATTAGTTCAACATCTCCATGTCCATGACTTGTGAAACATAGTCATCAACTAATACATGTGCTAGTCTAATATTCATGTGTGTCCTCACATGAACTCCGACTAGGGACAACTTTAGAATAACCATACAAGTAAAGAGTTTCACATACAATTCACATAATTGCAAATCAATTCAAGTAGCCTTTAATGGATATTCAATGAACACAATATACAAATCATGGATACAAATGGAATATCATCATCTCTATGATTGCCTCTAGCGCATACCTCCAACAAAATGATGCAGAAGCGTACCGCGATGTCGAAGTTTTGGTCCCTGGAACGTGGGTACGTTTGTGTTAGTGGTGTGGTCTCCGTGGGTGCCTGCCTAGGAACATGCATGATGTGTGTCCGTGTCCTCAGGAAGTACCACTGCAGGTACGCTGCGAAAGCGTCGTCGGAGTGTAGACGGTCCTCCTGCACTAAGTCCTCCAAAGCGTTCGCCCACAGCTCCACGTATGAAACCAGCCTCGGACCCTACTGCGTTGCTGGCCCACCACCACCTTGACGTGTCCACCTAACATATCCATCGTGCAATAGGTTAGACTAACACAAAATCTTTATTAGACAAAAAATGATTAGATGGGGCTTACCTATGCACGTTGACCGGGATGATGTGAGTCATTGGAACTGGGGAGTCCTGGTACCAGTGGAATTGCCTCATCACATGGTGTACCGCATACTCCTCGACGTGGATGTCGTACACCAGTGACTTCTTCGTCATCCAGTACTCCCGGTCTCGTAGGCACAACGAAGACAGCCCATGCGGGGCACGAGCATGGATGTCCGCTACGGTATAAGGTGTCCACCTGACATCGGTGTCGACAAGAGCATCAAACTACCCGACAAAGTCCGGGTACGACTTCTTCGTGTGAACTCCAACCCACGCTCCCTACAAAAAAATATTTCACAATCAGGTTTAGTACTCGAAATGTCAATGCATGCAACATATGAATTAGTTATTTGAGTAATTGTAGGTTTAGTATCGTACCTTTCTCAAGCACCACATGGACCCTATCGTGGGTCTGTCAATGTCGTCATGGTTGAATGGCAACTCTGGGTGGGGAGCCACGTTAATTAGTGGCCAACCTATCGGGAATCGCTCGTATGACCAAAGCTGAAGAAGCAACGGGCAACCAACAAAGATGGGCTCCATCGAGTTTACCTTACAGCAGCCCGTGCAAAGCCTCCTATAGGTCGCCGCCAATACAGATGAACCCCAGCTGTATTGTGGAACCTCGTCAAGCGAGGGCTCCACCATAGCCCTCGCATAAGGAAGGAGGTGCTTCAACGCCGAATTTTCCTGGGACATGCAGAACACGATCCACCCAAACAGCCACAGTAAGTATACCTCCAAGTGCCTCACAACTGTGGCGTCGTCGGCGTCGGCTCTCATGTAGTCGGCCTCCACAACCATAGAAGTTAGTTTATACATTCACAAACCTTAGTGATAACAAAATGACAAGATAGGTAAATAAGTACTCACATTGAACTGCATGAGCCACTTCTTCGTGGGTTCGTGTGTCGAGCTGAAGGTACGGTACGGCAAGGCCGGATCATTCCATGGAACGTTGGCAAACCGGTCCAAAAGCTCCTCACGTCAACTAACTAGTATGTCCTGCGCACCAACGGCCCTGCCGGCACAATGCAGTCCTAGCAGGAGCGAGACATCCTGAAGTGTAGGGGCTATCTCACCCACTATGAGGTGGAACTGAGTCTCAAGCCGCCAACGGTCAGGAAGAGTTGCTAGGAGTGACATGTCGAAGTGGAAACGTGTTGCCTTATCCGCGCGCTTCACTCCTGCATCCATCATGTCTCCCTCAACCAACCTCGCTATCGGGAGGAGCCCCTCAGCACATAACCTGTAGCACGGATAGCATTTATTATTTAAAAGAACACAATGTTACACCTGAAATTGAGTAAACTAAGTAAAATGTACCTCGACATCCACCGAGCGTCGATCAACATCATTGAAAGCGGCACACGTGCGCGAAGCATGCCGAGGTTGGCACCCTGTACGACTGACATGAACGACCGGTGAGCGGCGTCCATGAGAGGGTCGAGCAACTCGGGGGTCTCATACCCCTCTCTAGGCTCCTCCGCCGTACCTACAACACGTATAATATTATTACATGATGAATGAAATATATATAGCTGACATGGAGACAAAATAATATAATTACATATATTTGAAATACAATTTACAACTCATATCAGTTATTTTGAAATACAACATAAATGAAATACAATTTATAGAACATGAGTTATTTGAAATACATCATAAGTGAAATATTATAGGATATAGAATTATTAAAATGTCTTAATATTACAACTTAGCATTCAGTCCACAATCTAAGAATTACAGGAGTATCTCCACATAGTCCAAACATGAGGAATTACATTACATATGACTAAGTTGACGAAATATAGGAGTTCATAAACATACAACACACATTACTAGTGGTGCATACATTAATCACAGAAGCCTGTCATTGTTCCTACATGCACGATGACTCCAACCACGTGCTGGAGCATTTGGCTCAACTGTTGATGGTCCAACTTGGTTACTCCCGCCTCCATATGTCATTTTAGGGCACTTCTTGTACGTGTGACCTATTTCATGGCACTTCGAGCAGAGGCACACTTCAGGACCAGCTTCAGATTAATCCATGTTGTTTCGGATGTGTCTGTTCTTGCGTTGCCCAACCCCTTGGAACATTTCTGGATCAGGATCATAAATGTAACACGTGGCATTCCTAGGATTATGTATGAAGTTTCCAAGTAAACGATATCCATAAACCTCGTTCCTTCAAGTGGCCCATATAGTTTTCTTGAGGAAGTAATATGGTACGAACCTACGAGGCTGAAGTCTCCCTGCCTCAAGGCATGCAGCAATGACATGGGTGCAAGGCTTGTGAAGCAGTCTTGGCTTCTGGCATGAGCAAACACATCCTTCATTGCTAATGATGCACTCCTGTGTGTGTTTCTCGCGCCTCCCTCCCAATCGACCTTTGTCCCTGCAAACAACCTCGTAGCAGCGTTCAACGGCACCCACTTCACTAACATGATGCTTACGAGCCTTTTTAATCGCCTGCTCCATGTACTCTGTCATCTTGTATCCATAAATTTTATGATTATCAGCCATTGACTTATTTGCCAGTGCGTACCGTTCCTTGAAGTACTTCATGATGCGGTATAAGAAGAATTCCACGATACCAACAAGGGGAAGTCCCCAAACACCACGAAGGACCCAATTATACACCTCAGCTAGGTTTGTAGTCATTATACCCTACTTAGCACCTCCCTCATCATACATTAATTCCCACTTTTCCTTCGGCTCATGCTCAATCCACTGTGAGAATGTCTTAATGGACCTACCCCGTTTTCGCCTAACATTTGGACCATCCAGTCTGAGATCCTCCAGAGACATAGGGTGGTCGGCCTCGCTATTTAACAACCTCTTACTTAGCTCTTCAGATTGTTTCTTTGTAAGCTCATCAAGTTTCTTCCAAAGTAGATTGAATTTTCTCTCCTGATTCTGAGTACATAGCCATTTAAACATTTTCATAAGGGTCTTTTTTTTAATTGGCTATGAAAGTTTGCCCCCATATGCCTCATGCACCACCTACTCTTCAAGTCCGGCCACTGCGCTGTCCTGCGACATTCCACATTGCCATTTTGTAGGTCTTCGATTGCTTGTAGAATGCCTTTGTGCTGATCATGAATGATACAAATGTCCTCCACGTTCTTCACAATCATCTGCTTAACCCTCTCCAGGAACTAATACCAACTATCTTCAGACTCTTTCTCCACAAAGGCGATCACCAGCGACAACACTTGTTACCGTCGGACCCAATAGCTGCCAAGATTGTGCCTTTATACCTACCAGTCAAAAATGTGCCATCAATGCAAATGACTGGGTGACATCGCTGAAAGCCTCAATGCAAGGACCCAAAGCCAAGAATGACCACTGCAGAACCTGCTTGCCTGGATTCTGAGCACAGGGATAGGCTTTCAGGTCACAGTAGCTTCCGGGATTCCTCTGGCATATGGTGTGCAACAGGGCAAGGAGGTTATCATACAATGCTTCGTATGTACCCCACTTCATCTCTAACACCTTTTGCTTAGCTCGGTAAGCTTTGTGGTAGCTAATTTTGTATTTGAACTTCTCCTCTATGGCCTAAATAATCGACTTAGGCTCATAGCTAGGATTCTCGACTATCTGAGGATACGTGTATTGAGCAAAAAAATCAGCAGTGAGGTTGTGGTGTTGTGCTTGCAATTCATCCAGCAAACATTTGTGCTCCATCACTCTAGTCACCTCCCGATAATCCTTCCACTTCACCTTGTATGCGTGCACCCCAAATGTGCAATTGCTTTTGACACAACACACATCATACACTGTTGGGTTGCTCTTCTCCACCCTGAACCGCTATTGCAAAGATAAAAGTCGACCATCGCTTTACAGCTGCCTTCACCTCATCCCTATTAGGGTACAAAGCACCGACACAAACCTCATTCTTCCTTTACCCCCAAGGGACATTTTCCCCTTCATTGACTGCTAGGTCAAGTGGTCATAACTTGAACAGTTCTGCGGGACAGGATTAGCATCATCCTCGTTCGAGGAGTCATCATCCATGGCATGAAGGTCCTCCTCTCCTTCCCTCTCTACCTACTCAACTAATCCAGGGATGTCTTCCCCCTCACCAGCCTTGCCATTTGGCTCATGGGGTGCCTCTTCATCCTCTGCATCTTCTTCTTCTACCCCATCTTCAGCATCTTCTTCAGTTTTCCCATCAGTAATCTCCAGACCTTCCTCGCCCCTAACTTCCCCACCATCGACTTCTTCTTGCAACTGACTGATAGATCCAATTTTCTGGAACACTTCAACAAACAATATCAGCGGTAAACCACGCTTAGTACAAGCATTTACATAGTTCTGGGTTCCTTCAAGCGGCATTAACTCCCAAAATATTATATCAGTTTGAAACCTCACTACAGCCCTAACAGACAGCTCAACTTGATCTCTATCAAGATTGAAAGCCTTAAATAGCCAGTTGCATATTGATGCTCAAATCCTCTCTCTTGCGCTTGGTATTTGTTTGCAGAACGACTGAAATTCAGACAAATCTACCCCTTCTGAACCATATCTAACCTTCCAAAGACCATAGAACACTTGGAAAAATAAACTTTCCGACATGCCTGTTAATATACACGACATGAACAAATATTATTACTAAATATTATTAATTTAACTAACTCCAATAACACCTACATTGAAAAAACTATATAAAGATCTAACTCGTGCATTGCCAATAATAACAATTTTAGAGTTATCCAAATATATCAACAAATTAATTTTAGTTTACCCTTTCAATGTACACGACATCAAGAGACATCATAACTAAATATTACTAAATTTAACTAATCTGAAAAATTATATAAAGTTATACACGAGACATGAACATACAATATTACTAAATGTTACTAATTTGAATGAACCCCAAAAACACCTACATTCTGAATAACTGTATAATTATAACTCCTGCATTGCCAATAATATTAATCTTAAATTTATATAAATAAATCAACTAACTAATTTTACTATACCCAATATCAAACTATTATTTATCTATGTCTCATATGTACACCTAGATTTCATCTAATACTTAACACTACACTATTGATATATCATATCGACTACTACATCTACCAACTACGAGTTAAGCTTCAATATCCACCCTACTCCCCTCCTCTCCTCTCCTCTCCTCTCCTCTCCCCTCCCTCTCTTTCTCTTCTCCTCCCTTCCTTTCTTCCTCTTCTCTCCCGGTTCCTCTCCTTCCTCCCTTTCTTTCTCTTCTCCCGGTTCCTCTCCTCCCTCGGTTTCTTTTTTTTGAGTAATCGCAGAGCTTCATTAAATCAAATAGGAATACAATCCCCGGCTGTTAAGACTCTTAGCCAGTCCGGGATAGAATCAAGCCAAAAGAAAGAGTGCTCGCTAGATGAGACCCTACATGCACAAGCATGGGCCACCAAATTAGCTTCCCGTCGCACCCACTCCACACGAAACTCCCTGAAATTATTCCCGAGCTCTGCAATATCAAAACACAGGCCGCCAATAGATGATCTCGATGCCTCCGGATCTTTGAGAAGATTCACCAAACCCAAGCAGTCTACCTCCAAGATCACCCGTTCCAAACCCAACTCCACAGCAAGTTCTAGACCTTCTTTCGCCGCCAATGCTTCAGCGGTCAGTGCGTCCGGAACACCATCAAACCATCTTGCTACTGGTGCAACCACTCGGCCAAAATTATCACGGATGACCACACCAGTACTTCCGGTGCAATTTCCGGCATCAAAACCAGCATCCGTATTTAGCTTGACACACCCATCATCCGGCGGCCTCCACTGCTGCATCTGCCTTTGCTTCCTCGGAACCGCCAGCATTTTCAGTGAGGCAAGGCTTTCCAACAAAGACCATATATACCTTGCCATAAGCTCCCGGCTCCCAGATTTTCGCCCATGTCGACGCCGTTTCTCTTGTCCAGAAGCGCCCAAGCACCACAATCATCAACGCTGCTGTTGTGGACGGGCACACGCTGCCCTTCAGAACATCTGTGGACCAAGAACATGGATGAAAATTGAAAACACCCACTCCAGTCAACTGCTTTACCTCTCCCCAAAATCTCCTAGCCACCGGACAACTGAAGAAAATATGATACATTGATTCACTTGGGTCGCCACAAAACTCACAGTAGCTCTCCTCGGACACATGTCTCCTCTTCAATTCACACTTTGACGGGAGAGAGTTATGCATCACCCTCCACCAGAAGACCCAGACTTTAGGTGGCACATTCAACTTCCATAAAGCATTCCATGAGGTAGATTTACTCGACTGTGACTGCTCGTTTGTCACAGCCATGGCTGATGCCATCTGATCATGCTTTAGTAAGCGATAGGCTGACCGAACCGTATATGAACCACTTCTTTCCAACGCCCAGTCCAGCACATCAGACTCCAGTCTCAAACCTGGTTTGATTTTAAGAACTTCCTCTGCCTCCAATGCCAAGAACGAATCAAACACTCGCTTCTCGTCCCATTCTCGAGTGCCCGGTATAAACAAGTCAGACACCCTATCCGCTGTTGCTTTCTCCATGCGTACTAAGGGTTTAAGAGAGCGCAACCCGGGGATCCAATTTTCCTTCCACACGTCAATGTCACCCGGTCCAACGCGCTTGATCAAACCCCTACACAGCACACTTCGTCTATACAGTATCGATCTCCACGTAGCCGAACTTCGCCTTTTTTTGGATGCGGAAAGGAAATCAGTATGAGGAAAATACTTTCCTTTTAGCACCCGAGCACATAGCGAATCCGACCTTGTCAAAAGTCTCCAACCTTTTTTTCCCAACATTGCCTGATTGAAAAGTGAAAAACCTCTGAACCCCAAACCACCATTCTCTTTCAAACGAGTCAGCTTCTCCCATTTCAACCAATGAATCTTGTGATTATCAAGAGAACTACCCCACCAATAATTAGAAACCGCCGAGGTGAGTTTACGGCACACCACCGGCGATAACTTGAAACAAGACATAGCATAGGTAGGAACTGACTGTGCATTGGATTTCAGCAGTACCTCTCTTGCTGCGCAGCTCAAACTCTTCTCAGCCCACCCACCTATCATACCTCTGACCCTCGCTAGCACATAGTTGAAGGCATCAGCAGCCCCCCTCTCGGCCGCCGTTGGCAAGCCCAGATAGCGCTTGCCCAAGGCCTCAGTCTGAATCTGAAGGCTAGCTTTCACTGCCTCTTTATTTTCATCATCACAGTTAGGGTTGAAAAAAATTGCAGATTTCAGTTTGTTTACCAATTGTCCCGAGCCTTTACTGTAGTCTTCAAGAATCTTTGCCACTCTGTCAGCCCCTCTCTTAGTCGCTTGAGTAAAGATCAAGCAGTCGTCAACAAAAAGCAGATGAGATATCCAAGGAGCATGGATACTCACACGTACTCCTCTGGAGATATAAAGTGGCCCAACACTCTTTAACGTATTTGAAAGCCCCTCTGAACAGATCAAGAATAAATATGGTGATATCGGATCCCCTTGTCTAATGCCTCTGGAGGGTTTAAAACTATCAGAGAATACACCATTAACTCTGACAGAGAAAGAAACCGATGAAACACATTTCATAACAAGCGAGATCCACGTTTATGGAAAACCTAGAGCATGCATCACTGCCTCCAGGTACCCCCACTCAACGCGATCATACGCCTTTGCCATATCCAGCTTAATAGCACAGCCCCCAATCTTCCCTTTCTTATGTCTCAGATAATGGATGCATTCATAAGCAATAAGTACATTGTCCGTGATCAGCCGACCCGGTACAAAGGCACTTTGCTCCTCAGAGATCAGCTCCTCCAGGATGGGCCGCAGTCGATTCGCCATAGTTTTAGAGCATAATTTGTATAACACATTACACAAAGAGATAGGACGAAACTGCGAGAGATCTTGCGGGCTATTCACCTTAGGAATGAGAACAAGGAGGGTTATGTTCACTTCTTCCGGAAGATCACCACCATTCAAAAAGGATAGCACAGCCTTCATCGCACATGGTTTAACTAGTTGCCAATGAGCTTGGAAAAAACCAGCGTTGAAACTGTTGCATGTAATCCTCTATCTGCTGTTCGTTTCCTTTGTTGAATAAGCTCGCCAAGTGCATAGGTTGAGCAAGTCTGTAGGAGCTTGACGCACGCTGGTTCGTGCGGAGTGAGTCTTTAGGAGTATGTGTGCGACAGGTTCGTGTGGACGTGGGATGGCACGGCCGTTGATCGGCTCGCCGCACTTGTAGGGAATTAGTTAGCTAGTTGTTTCTCTACTTATCAGATAACGAAAACAGAAAAGTTGCCGTTCTTCTTGCAGCACAAAATTACCAGTGTCCATCTGAGTTCATCGTGTATGTGTGTGAGTGCTTTCTGGTGATCGGGTTTCGCCGGAATTGCAACAATTGGCATCAGAGCCGCGTCGGTAGGGCCTGGACTCGATCGCGGCGCGGTACCGCCGCTGGAATCGAGACGCAGCTATCCGCTTCGCGCTCATGGCCGGTGACGAGAAGAACACCCCTCCCAGCTCTCCCAGGAAGCTCGCTGACAAGGGCGATGGTGCTGGTGGCAGTGGCAAGGAGGAGACCGTGCGCATCATCCGGGAGATCGGCGGGCCAGCAAATTGGCAAATGCTCACGAAGAGCAATTACACGTAGTGGTCTTTGCTGATGAAACTGAAGATGCAGGCCAGGAGTATGTGGGAGGCGATCGAACCGGGTGGCGTCCCGTTTCATGAGGATCGCATGGCGCTCAACGCAATCACGAGCGCCATGCCGTCGGAGATGGTGGCATCACTGGCGGCGAAGCCCACGGCACTGGATGCCTGGAAGGCGATCAAGGACCGCCGTGTCGGGAGCGACGCCGTGAAGAAGACGAAGGCACAGCGGCTGCGGCGCGAGTTCGAGACCATCCGGTTCGACGACGGCGAGAACGTCGACGACTTCACGACGCGGCTCCAGAACCTTGTCGCCGCTCTGGAGTCCATTGGAGAGGAGGTGGAGCCCCAGAGGATCGTCGAGAAGCTGCTGCGTGTCGTCCCGAAGCGTCTATCGCAGGTGGCTGTTGCGATTGAGGTCACGACGGACCTCGCCAAGGTGACCCTGGAGGACGTGAGCGGGCGCTTGCGCGCCGCCGAGGATCGGGCGGCCGAGGACGACGCACCACAGCCACCGCATGCTGACGGGAAGCTGTACCTGACCCAGAACAGTGGATGGCGCGGATGCGGCAGGCGGAGCAAAGCGAAGGGTTCGGCGGTGGGAGCAGCACCTACCAAGGCAAGCGCGGGCGCGGGCGCGGACGCCGTGGAACAAGTGCTGGGAGGGAGGATGGCGGTTCGAGGCCGCCGTCGCAGCCCGGCAGAGATGTTGGGCCAGACCAATGCCGCCGGTGCAAGAAAACTGGGCACTGGGCCCGTGAGTGCCCGATGAAGCCCAGGAATGGGGAGGCTCATGTGGCCCAGGCGGAGGAGGAGGAGGGACCTGCCCTCTTCTTTGCCTCGGCGGCGGTCAACGCCGGGACAGATGCACTGCCGGCCGTGGTGAATCTGGTGGAGCAGAAGGTCCTAGCCCAGCTCGACGGAGATGGAGCTCGCGACGCCGGACTCTGGTACGTGGATACCGGGGCCACCAATCACATGACGGGCGCGCGTGAGGTCTTCACCGAACTCAACACCGGGATCCAGGGGACAGTGCGATTTGGGGATGGATCCGTGGTCGCCATTGAGGGCCGCGGGACCATTCTCTTCGAGGCGAAGACCGGCGAACACCAGAAGCTGACGGATGTCTACTACATTCCGCGGCTCACGGCGAACATTGTGAGCCTCGGGCAGCTGGACGAGGGAGGCTGCCCCGTCCACATCGACGACGGGGTCCTGCGGATTTGGGATCAAGGAGGGCGGCTAGTGGCGAAGGTGCAGCGCTCCGCGGCGAGGCTCTACCTTCTCCGATTGACGGCGGTGAAGCCGGTGTGCCTCGTGGCGCGGCGCGGCGAGGAGGCGTGGCGCTGGCATGAAAGGTACGGGCATCTCCACTTCGACGCGCTACGGATGCTGGCGCGTAAGGACATGGTGCGCGGGCTGCCCAGCATCGAGCACGTCGAGCAGCTGTGTGACTGCTGCGTGGCGACGAAGTAGAGGAGAACCTCGTTCCCGACAGCAGCGAAGTACCGGGCGGAGGAGCTCTTGGATCTGGTCCACGGCGACTTGTGCGGACCAATCACGCCAGCAATGCCAGGAGGGCGCCGACATTTCCTACTGCTCGTCGACGATTGCTCAAGGTATATGTGGGTGACTTTGCTCGGCACCAAGGATGAAACTCCGGCGGCCATCAAGCGCTGGAAGGCACTGGTTGAAGCTGAGATGAGGAGAGTGCTCAAGGTGCTGCGCACGGATAATGGGGGTGAGTTCACCTCTATTGAATTTGGCGAGTGGTGTGCAGACAGGGGAGTACGACGGCATCTGGCGGCGCCATACTCTCCTCAGCAGAATGGCGTGGTTGAACGTCGGAATCAGATGGTGGTAGCAATGACGCGCAGCCTGCTGAAAGGAAGAGGCGTTCCGGCGGAGTTCTGGGGAGAGGCGGTCATGACCGCCGTCTATCTGCTGAACCGCTCGCCGATGAAGAGTCTTGCCGGGTGCACTCCGTACGAGGCCTGGCATGGCAAGAAGCCCTCAGTGGAGCACCTGCGCACATTCGGTTGCATCGCGCACGTGAAGGACGTGAAGCCGCACCTGAAGAAGCTGCAAGATCGAAGCACGAAGATGGTGCTGCTCGGATATGAGATGGGCGCCAAGGCGTACAGGGTGTTTGATCCGACGGCACGGCGAGTACACGTGTCACGCGACGTCGTCTTCGACGAGGCAACTCAGTGGGACTGGACGGCATGGTGCGGTGATGAGGAAACTGACGGGGTCCACAACATCTCCACCAGCACGTTCGTGGTGGATGGGGAGTACGTGCCCGGTGGTAGCGAGTCTACGGAGGGGAGCTCTGCGCCCACGACACCGAGCGCATCATCGACCACGACACCAAGCACGACGACGCTGGGCACGTGGCCAGGCGGGCAGGAGACGCCGGCAACTCCAGTTGCTGCTGTGACACCCGTGTCACCTGAGCTGGTGGAGTTCGTGACGCCGCCAACTAACGCGCAGGATATGGTCGACGCAGACCACGACGAGGAGATGCCGGCAAGATTCAGACTACTGACAACTTCATGGGTTCAAGCTCGCCACCAGGGATGGCAGAGCGGGATCTGGAGGAGGGCGAGTTGATGTTTGCCAGCGCGGAGGAGCCTGCCACGTTCAAGGAAGCTGAACATGATCCAAACTGGAAGCAGGCCATGAAGGAAGAGATGAAGTCCATTGAGGAGAACAAGACATGGGACCTCGTCGAGCTACCTGCAGGACATTCTCCAATTGGATTGAAGTGGGTATTCAAAGTCAAGCGTGATGAACATGGAGCCATTGTGAAGCACAAAGCACGGTTGGTTGCCAAAGGGTATGTGCAGCGCCCAAGTATTGACTTTGATGAAGTTTTTGCTCCAGTAGCTAGATTGGAATCTGTGAGGGTGCTTTTGGCATTTGCTGCTCAAAAGGGGTGGGAGGTGCATCACATGGATGTGAAGAGCGCTTTCCTGAATGGAGATCTGAGAGAGGAGGTGTATGTTGCACAGCCACAAGGATTTGTTGTTGTAGGTGCTGAGCACAAGGTGCTGAAGCTGAAGAAAGCCTTGTATGGGGTAAGGCAGGCACCCAGAGCCTGGAATATGAAGCTTGACAGCAGCCTCACCTCACTTGGGTTCAGAAAGAGCACAACAGAGCATGGTGTGTACACTAGAGGAGCTGGTGGAGCACGGCTCATTGTTGGTGTATATGTGGACGATTTAATAATTACTGGAGGTGCAGGCATTGAGGAATTTAAGTCACAAATGAAGAAGCTGTACAAAATGAGTGATCTTGGTCTGTTATCATACTACTTGGGGTTAGAAGTGAAGCAGACAAAGAAGGGGATCAGCATTGGGCAGGCAACTTATGCAACAAAACTTGTAGAGAAAGGTGGACTGACCGGTTGCAATGCCTGTACTGCACCACTGGAACCCAGGTTCAAGTTGAGCAGGGTCAGTGAAGCCCCCTTGGTTGATGCCACTGAGTATCGAAGCATTGTTGGAGGCCTTCGGTATTTAGTGAATACACGTCCTGATATTGCCTTCGCAGTTGGGTTTGTAGGACGTTTCCTAGAGCAGCCACATGAAGATCATTTGGGAGTGGTGAAACACATTCTTAGATATGTTGCTGGAACTTTTGATCATGGGCTGTTCTATGGAGGAGCAGAAAAGGGTGAGGCTAGTGCTCAGCTTAATGGATTCAGTGACAGTGATTATGCCGGGGATGTGGATGACAGGAAGAGCACAAGTGGTGTGTTGTACTGCCTGGGACACAATCCAATCACCTGGCAGTCCAACAAGCAGAAGGTGGTGGCACTCTCGACATGTGAGGCTGAGTACATTGCAGCATCTAGCGCAGCCTGTCAGGGTGTTTGGCTAGCTCGCCTACTGAAAGACTTGGTTGGTTCAGAGGTTGGAGCGCCTGTGCTGAAAATCGACAACAAATCGGCAATTGATCTTTGTAGGAATCCTGTCCATCATGATAGAAGCAAGCATATTGAGACCAAATATCACTACATCAGAGACTGCGTGGAGAAGGGCAAGATTGTGGTGGAACAGATCTCTACGAAAGATCAGTTGGCAGATGTACTGACGAAATCACTTGGGCGTGCTTTGTTCCAAGAGCAGCGTTGCAAGATCGGGGTCTTCAAACTCAAACTCCAGCAGCAGGATTAGGAGGAGAAATGTTGCATGTAATCCTCTATCTGCTGTTCGTTTCCTTTGTTGAATAAGCTCGCCAGGTGCATGGGTTGAGCAAGTCTGTAGGAGCTTGACGCACGCTGGTTCGTGCGGAGCGAGTCTTTAGGAGTATGTGTGCGACGGGTTCGTGTGGACGTGGGATGGCACGGCCGTTGATCGGCTCGCCGCACTTGTAGGGAATTAGTTAGCTAGTTGTTTCTCTACTTATCAGATAACGAAAACAGAAAAGCTGCCGTTCTTTTTGCAGCACAAAATTACCAGTGTCCATCTGAGTTCATCGTGTATGTGCGTGAGTGCTTTTTGGTGATCGGGTTTCGCCGGAATTGCAACAGAAACCATCTACACCCGGTGCTTTGCACGGTTTCATCTGAAAAAGTGCAGCTTCCACTTCTTGTTCAGAAAAAGGTTTAACCAAGTTGTTGACCATTTCCTGTGTTACCTTCCTTGGTACAAAACGACACACCACCTCAGGCTGTAACAACTCTTGAGCTGAGAACAGTTTTTGATAAAACTCACAGGCAAGTTTCTCCAAATCTTCCTGTTCCGTGAAAACTTGTCCATTCTCATCCTTAAGCAAATTGATTCGGTTAGCTTGACCCCTCGCCCGAGCCTTAGCCTGAAAGAAGGGTGTGTTCCTATCACCAGCTTTTAATCAGGAGATTCTTAATCTCTGTTTCTCCATCACTTCTTCTCCAGCCAGTACATTACTTAAATTTGCCATGATCTCACGCTCCCTCTCTGTGGGACCACGGTACAAAGTTCCACTTCGTTCCAGCTTAAGTTTAGCTCTTAAGTCAATAACTTGTTTTTTGACTGACCCAAATACCTCCCGATCCCAAGTCTTCAGTGACGTTTGTAAGGATGCCAAGGCATTAGCGGCCATGGACAGATCACAGTCACCTGAACCTGGATCCCACACTCTATTCACAAACTCCTTGTACTCTCCATGATCCTGCCACATGTTCTCATATCTGAACGGTTTGGACCGACGCCGGCCTCTACGACCATTAGTGGCCCTTTGCCGCACCTCCACCAGAAGACCATTGTGGTCAGATTCAGCTAGCAGGATATGGAAGACTTCCGAGTCCCCTAGCTTCTCCAGGAATCTCTCATCCCCTAGTGCTCTATCCAGCCGGGCTTTAACATTGCTTCCTCCATCCTGACGATTGTCCCATGTATACGGCAAACCATGGTAACCAAGATCAGTCAGGTCGCAATCATTTATAGCGTCTCGAAAGCCCGCCATTTGCCACTGCTCCCTTTCATTTCCTCCAATTTTCTCATCCTCGGTCAACACCTCGTTGAAGTCCCCCACACACAGCCACGGAGCATCCGACTGCGCACGTAGGAACCTCAAAAAAAACCAACTCTCGTTTTGCCTTTCTCGTCTCGTCTCGCCATAGAAACCAGTCACCCTCCAAAAGGGAGTATTTAGCTTGTCGCATGACAAAGTGACATCAATATGGGACCTAGACTTGCTCATCTCATACACCACCACATCCTATCGCCAAAACAGCGCCAGGCCACCACTTAACCCCTCCGACTTGACCACAATGGCCTTATGAAAGCCAAGTTCACTTCTCAAGCCCAGGGCACGCTCTTCTCCCATCCGTGTCTCCATCAAAAACACCACCGCGGGTCTCTTTTCCTCCACCAGTTGGCGGAGTTCTTGAACTGCCTCGGGCCGCCCACATCCCCGGCAGTTCACACTTAAGAGATTCATTGTGCCCGGCGGGGACTGCTGTCCGCAGCCGCCGCCAATCTTGCATTTAGGTTGTTCGTACACTTTTGTTTCTTCAAGGTCTCGATCATACTACTGCCACCTCCCTCCAAACCAGCCCCCAACTGGTTCACCCTTGAACTCACTAGGCCCACAGGCACCACAGCACTGGATCCACCCGGAGTGTTCAAATCAGGTGCATGGGCCGCCTGTGCACTTGGTTTTGACTTCCGTTTGCGTGCTGGTACACGTTTGCCACCCTCTTCAGCATCAAGATCCAACCGTCTACTTGCTCCACTGACATGTCCCCCATCATTAAGATTAGCCTTCTGTTGGGTTTCCTTCAACGGTGATTGCACCTCTGGTTCTTCTAATTTAGCAAAACCTTCAGACCGATGAGAGCTTGACGTCGAACCTTTATAACCTGACTTGTTGTATTGTCTCGGATGTTTAGGTGCCGATGAACCACTCCCGAATGACTCTACAGCAGCACTGGCAAACGACGAAATACGCTTACGTCGATCTTCCGGTGCCCTTAGTTGGACATCGTATGGGAGCTTCCCTTCCTCATCTCGCTCCACCGGGTGTAAGCACTCAAGTTCCGAGTGCCCCAACTTCCCACAAGCAAAGCAGATATAGGGTAGCTTTTCATACTGCACATTAAACCACTTCAGGTCTGCAACCTTGCTCATACGGAGGAAGACCCCCCGCCTGATCGGTTTATCCAGATCAATCGCCACGCGAGTGCGCAAAAAGGCACCGCTTGCTTTTCCATCAGCATCCACATCCATCTTGATCACCCGACCCATCAGACTCATCGCCCGCGATCCTTTTGTTCGGTTCATCCACCCAAGCGGCAGGTTTAGGATCCGAACCCAAATCTCCATATGATCAAAAACAATGTCCGACGCACTGAGCTTCTCATCATACTCCTGTAGAAGAACAGCGTATTTGCCGAACAACCATGGCGTCCCTGCTAGCACCCGATCGAGGTCTCGAGCACTACCAAACACCGCGACGAAAAGATTATCACCCTTCTCTCCTATCGGTCGGATCTTGAGCCCAACTGGATTACCCCAGACCGGTCTCATCGCCGACCTCACTGTATCAATGTGGACCGGCGAGGGAGACAGGATCTTCCCCACCAGCGCCCATTCCACCGTCGCCAAACCCTCCTCCTCATCCTCATCAATGAAATCCAACACAGCCCCTTCCTCCTCCGTGAGATTGAGTTGCCGTAGCATCTCCTCAACTTTGGCAGCAGGACCCTCGTTCACTTCCTTCTTCCCGCCCTCTCCTGTCGATGCCATAACCAGCACGACAAGGGGCAAAACGATCGATGCGCTGCGCACACCAGCACAGCCACCACAGCAAGACACCCGACCTAGGTAAAAACCTAAGCGGCGAAAGCCCTAATGGCAGTTATGTGGCCGTCGGTGCCAGGGCCGGCACCACTCTGCACGGTGGTGACGGGGCGTGGATGCCGTGGCCGGATGGCCGGCGGCGTAGCTGACCTAGACCACCGGAGTTGATGGCCTAGATCGAGGTCGGGGGTGGGATCGCCTGCGATTCGCCAAAATCGCCGAACCGGGAAACGCGGACATTCTGTTACGCCAAAATCCTCCCTCGATTTCTTGCTCTCCTCCCGAATGAGCAGCGCGCCCCGCCCCGACCGCTCCGTGGGTTTTAAAGGCGGGCCGCCTGCTGCCGAATCAGGCGGTGGTAACTTCCTGTTCCCGCCGTTTGAATCAGTGGCAGCCTATTACCACCGTTTCATCCGGTGGTAACTTCGTGGGTCCCACGGCCGCCAGGGATCCGCGTGCTGCCCGCTGTTTTAGACGGCGGTAAGTGGTTTTTGGCGCTGACATGGCGTACCTGCACAGCTACCGCCGTTTCATCCGGCGGTAACTTTTCTTACTTCCGATTCAAACGGCGGTAGCCGTTTCATTTGGCGGTAGGGGTCTGTATCTGCAAATTTTTTGCTTGACTATTTATTTCTAAAATTGTAAAAGAAAAAATATAAAAATAAAAAAAGATTCTGGACTCGTGGTTTGCTAGATGGGCCGAGCCGGTCCAAACATGTTTCTCCTCCTTTCTGGTCTGGCTGACGAGAGTTTCTGCGAACAGTCTTTCTTTTGTGCTATTGGTTGATGGAATAAATTTATAGGACCTGCAATACCAATTTACGAGAGCCGAAAAAATGTGTATTTCCCAAAAAAATTGTAGCAAAAAATCCAGCCCACAACTGGAAAAAAAATGCTAAATCATTCCTACTATTCTAAAGAAATTTTGAGCATCTGCATTGACCTTAAGCACCCCCGTGTCCCGCGTTGTGATGAACAAACGGCGCTGTCAAATGTTTCTCGTCTGCCTTTGCTTATTCTGAGGGGGTATCAGCATCGTCTTTATCTGTTGCGTCTCTTTCCGCGGCCCATCAATCTGTAACGAGAGTCACATTTCGAGGAGAGTGGCACTGGCATATATGTGCACCGCCGCGCCGTGCTGCCTACACCTGTCGACTTGTCGAGTAAGGAGCTAGCCACATCGTTGAGAGGGCTAGGACCAGCAGGACCACCCGCGATCTCCATCCAAAGCGAGGCCTTGTCCCGTGCTGAAGCATCGCCGTCGTACCAGATCCCACTGCTCCGACCGGCGACCTCCGATCCCTTGTGGGAATCACCACGTGCACCGCATCTCACGCAACCCATCTCTCTCTCGAATCGCCCGGGCCCCTCGCGACGCGTCAAGCCTTCCTCCACCCGCCCGCGCGCGGCAGCAGTCATCGGTGAGCCGATCGGGTGGTCACGCGCGAGAGTGTCGTGCAGATCATACTGCTAGTTTGCTGTGTCACTACACGTGCGTCACACGGTGTAGTTCGCTAGTTCCGGTCTTCCGTAAATAGTGGCGTTAGGTTGTGTGATCGATCTGTGACGCGTACGTGTACGTAGGTCGTAGGTGAAACTGTGCGAGTGCAGCAGCGATGATAAGATCAGTTTTAGTGGAAGTTTCATGTAAAATTTCATACATGCCACATCATCAATTTTGCTGACTTGCTAAGATATTTATGAGGAGAGAGAACGAGTTGAGTTTCATCCCCTTGAAACACAAGGGCACGGTTACCTAATTTCCAATCTTGATAACTGCACAATAAAATTGTGCACTGTGACTGATCTAATCAGCCGAGCTGACCTGACCTCACTACTTGAAACCAGCAGACTGATGTTCCTGCTGCTCACAAGCTATGTGATCTACAAGTTTAATTTGTGAATCTAACTAGCTAGGACCTTCTTAGTGCCTGAGGTAGTACCTAGCAGCACGCAGTGACTTAATCGACAACCCATTTTGGTAGCTACTAAGCTTTGCTAGTTGCTTCACTCCACTTATGGTCAAGGGCACTATTCTCATGGACTAGACTCCGTGTACACAAGGAAAAGAACATGCCAGCGAGACTGCTTCCTATATTGCCTCTTCTCAACACTGCCTTCCGCCATACTTATTCCTATGAATTACCGTATCTGTGTGGACCATGTGACCATATATATGCGTCCACCGTAGCAGGGATGTGGCAGAGTTGGATGATTCCCCATTCCTTTCCACTACTAAAAACCGATTTCCAGGGATGATTGAAATGGCATTTGTAGGGACGGGCGCGCCACCCGCTCCTAGCTTTCACGGCTACAAATAGCTGTTCGTAGGAACGGTTAAAAGATCCACTCTTTAAAGCTGTTTCCAGGGGCGGGTGACACCATTACCCGCCCTGGTAATAGTATTTTTAGGGGCGGGTGCCCACCCCTATAAATTGTTTTGCAGGCATCACCCACCTTGAAAATATTGTTCTCGCCAAAATTTTATACCATTTTCGTGCCAAATTTTTAAAATGTGATTCTCAATCAACACATTTAGATCCAACACTCAAAGAACATTGTATATGCAATAAAGTTATATAACCAGTTCTCATATCAATAAGGAAAGAGTAGGGGGTACATCCATGCCACAATACAATATAACCAGTTCTGATAATAGTGCAAGTTCGTACATCAATATAAGAAAAGGGTAGGGGTACAACCACACATGTTACATATTTCATACTAATCCGGCTCGCTTCCTTAGATATGGAACATAGTTAACGTATCCAATCATCTAGGCTAGAACTTCATCAAAATAAGTTAGAGCATGGATGAGTGCATTCTCCTTTGCTTCACATGGACGGTCACATACACTACTATAAATATCGAACAATGGAGACGTTAACTGATGTGGCATATAGAAAGTGAGATGAGCCTGGAACTTCCAATCCCTTGTGAATATCGGGTTTCCACCCATGTAATTCAAATCAAACACATCCAAGACTTGATCTAGAATCGCATGAAAGCTCACTGCCGCAACGGTAGTACCAAATATATCCTAAAAGATGATAATAACATGATGAAAGTTAAAAGATGTAACATAACTAAAGTTAAGAATGATAAAAGAATGTTCCATACCATGTCACGTTGAGTAAGCCGACAAAGCCTCTCAATAGTCACAATCACATTGCCTTATCCCTCCTCGAGCTGCTTTATTCGAAAAATATAACAAGTCTGGCACAAAGTATCCATGATCATTAAGCTGCTTTAGGCAGGCCTTCATGACAAATCTCTCAAAAGTTACCCTATTTGGTGCTATTTGACCCCATACAATAATTGAAACCATCGGGATGGCCTCTCCTGGTGACATCGAGGTGAAATCTATATCTCGAACAGGTATTTGAAAAGAGATATGTACTCTTTTAAAATGAGGTTCACCAACAATCTCGGTTTGCACTACAGGAGAAGTACCACCTATAGCTTCGACAACATCTTTAAGCCATCTAATAGGATTGATAAGCTACATTGTATGCATGCAAATTTAGAATTTATTCATGTGCAGTAAAAAATTAATTAAAATAAGGAAACAAAATATTACTATATTGGGAACCGATCCACTCCTTCGATCGCCTGTTGGCAAGTCAATGACGCCATTAGGGTCCTCGAATATGTACAGTCCCCTGCTACCATCATTTCCATTTGCCATAGTTAGCCAAAACTATCCAAATAAAACTATAATAAGATAGATTATTCCACAAACATCAACTTCAATGATAATTTAGACAAGATAGATTTTCCACAAAAATCAACTTCAATGATTGTCCAAAATAATGGAAGAAATTTACAATTATTGGTTTACAAAATAATGGAAGAAATTTACCTGCTGGCGGGGAGGAGGCGGCGCTCGTGGAGGAGGCTGCCCGGGCCCGGCAGGGAGAAGGAGGCGGCCGGGCGGGGAGGCAGTGAGGAGGAGGCGGCGACGCTCGGGGAGGAGGCTGTCCGGCCCCGCGGCGGTGGAGAGGAGGGGAGGAGGCGCGCCCCATGCTGCAGCCCGACGGTTGAGACGGCACGGGGAGGTGCTGCGGCGGCGGAGCCCGCGGGGAGGGGAGCTGTGCCGATGCGGGAGAGGGAGGGGGAAAATTTTGGCAGCCTGTCGTCGTCTCAAGAGCTTCTCCAAGAATTTGGCTAACTCCCTGCAGGCATTACCATATATATGGTGCCATTAGCAGGGGTGGGTGACGCCACCACCCACCCCTGGAAATCGTTTCCCCATTTTTATTTTTCTTCTAAAATGTATTTTTGAGCTATTAAATGATCTCAGATGTAAAAATTATCAACTACAAAGTTTAATGTCTCATTGAGCTCTACAATTTTGATATAAAGTTTATATTCATCCGAAATAAATTGTAAAATTTTGTATTTAAAAAATACATCCAATAAACACATTCACATGTATTCACACATATACTCATACATTCAACTTCAAAAGTTATTGTGCTTCTCAAATAAAAAAACATATATGCCAACTTCAAAAGTGTTAGGTAATTGATTCAGTTACATGACATAATTGATTCAAAGTATATGAGATAATTGATTCAAACTACATATTACATGAGTTGAATAGACTCAAACTAGCTATATATTATGCGGTAACAATTCTTGATTCTCCGTCCTTGTGTGCCTAGGACATTTCATTTTTCATTATACTTGCTTCTAAAATCATCATCTTCTGTGGTAGGTCTGTGAAGAGGTTCATTTCATTTCATTGTAATAATTATATTCTTTAACGTCTTCGACACCATCAACTTCTAAGATTTCTTGTTTTCTAGGGACTACAATGTGCTTTGTCTTTTTTTAGGATCAACAACATACATAACTTGTGCGACCTGTGAAGCAAGTACCCAAGGGTCATCTTTGTAACCAACATTGTTGAGGTTAACAATTGTGAGCCCATAGCCGTCCACTCAACACCTTTTGGGTGTTTGACCCAACGGCACCGAAAGACCGAGATTTGTATATTGGAACCATAGTGGACTTCCCATATATCATCTATGATGCCATAATATGTGATACTTTGGCTAATTCTCTCGTCTAAGGCCTCAAGACGAACACCACTGTTCTAAGACATGGTCTTCTTGTCCTTCGTGACAGTATAAAATAGATATCCATTAATATCATAACTTTGCCATGACGTGACCTGGCTAGATGGGCTAGCTGCCAATCTTTTGATCATTTGATCTTCCATGGTTTCCCCATATGGTGATTTAGGTCCTTCAACCATGCGGTCAAACGACGCTTGCTCCCTCGTGATCCAATCTTCTGAGCGGCCCTTAGTTTGAGCACGAATCACACTCAAGTGTTGATAGACTAAAGATGACATTATTGTGAGGTGTTGCATGATGCTATAATGGGCTTGTTGCACATCTTTGAAGTCCTTGTCGATGAAGGTTTTCCTCCCTACTATGCCAATTCCTTCCAACTTCCCCATAAATTGTGGAACAGGCAAACCAATTCATACTTTACCCTTTAGGTAACCTAGGCAAGACTCGATGATTTCCTCTGTATTGTATCCCTCTATCATGGATCCCTCGGGATAAGCACGATTTAGAATGTACCGGTTGAGAACTGATATGAAACGCTCATACATCCACAGTTCGTGTAGGTAAAGTGGACCCAATGCCTGTATCTGATCGACCATGTGAATCATGAGATGTTCCGTAATATCAAAAAGTCCCGAAGGGAAGCACATCTCCAACTGCACCATAGTCTCCCCAATAAATTCTTGGAGGTGTTTCAATTAATCTTCATCAATAACCTTTTGAGAAATTTTGTTGAAGAAGTAACACAACCGAGTGATAACCATCTTCCCATATACAGGCTTGATTGCTCTAATTGCAATTGGAAGGAACAACGTCAGCTCATGACAATCATGATAGTTCTAGCCGGATAGCGAGAAATCTTTCATCGAGACTAGTTTTCAGATGTTGGATGAGAATCGACTTGGTACTCTAATCCCCCGTAACGACTGGTACACTGCCTTCTTCTCATCTAGTGTCAAGTTGTAGCTAGCCTGGGGTTGTTCATATCTTCCATTCCCCTTATTGATAGGATGAAGGTCTTGTCTTATCTTCGTGGCTACCAAGTCTTTTTGTGACTTCAGGGTATCCTTTGTCTTGGCTGATGTCACTAGGAAGGGATCAATTGTGTTACCAAACACATTCTTCTTCAGGTGCATACCATCGATGCCATGGCTGACCTCAAGGTCCGGCCAACACGACAAGTACTAGTAGAAGATCGATAGCTTCTTGAATGGCACGCCATCGATCGGTGGCTTATCTCTATTTCTCTTCTTCCCATCTTTTGTCATTTTCCCATAAGGAACCTGGATGGTCCTGACCATGTTAAAAACATAGTGCCCATCTCATTTTTCTGGAGTAGATTCTAGGTCGGGCTTGCCGCCAAAAAACTTATAGAACTTCTTACTTCGGTACATGTGTCCTTCCACCGAGAAGCATCTGTACTCAAGGTAAACTACCTTTCTAGAACCTTCTAGGAAAATCATATGGTGTCATCAATGCACACCGTGCATCCTGTCTTACCTTGGTAATCATTGATGGTGATGAAGATAATGACTGTTAGATTAAATTCCTACCGTGTAAAACCTTTAATGATGTCGATACCATTCTTCCATGAAGTTTCCATCTCCTGCATCAAAGGCTCAAGAAAAACATCTATATCGATGCTAGGATGCTTTGGTCCTTATATAAGGATGGATAGCAAAAGGTACTTTCTCTTTTGGCACAACCATGTTGACAGGTTGAACATTGTCAAGATCACTGGCCATGTGCTATGAGTGCTGGTCCTTTCACCGAATGGATTTATTCCATCCGTACTTAGTGTAAATAGAGCATTTCTTGGATTGTTTATGAGGGATGAGGGTACCCACAGGTCCCCACTGACCAAGATGCTGGCCGGCCCTAACAAGTGGGCCTACCCGACCATACCGTGCGGGCCAAGGCATGAAAATGCGTGGAGCACAAGCTAGGAGGCCGGACGAATCAGTTCAACCCGGATATCACGGGATGCTTGTTTTAAACCAACTCAGATTGCTTTCCATGTAACAACCGACTAGTATTAGATCCTATCCGTTTGTAACCCTAGGTCTTCAGCCTATATAAGGCGGAAAGGATCCAACCTCACGTTAACTCTTCGCACCTGCGATCAGCAATATCATCCCCCTGAACATAGGACATAGGGTATTACTCACTGGAGGCTCGAACCTGTCTAAACCTTGCACCCCTGTGTTACCATTCAAGTTCTTGGTCTTATGATCTCCCCCACCTACAAATCTACCACCTAGGTAACCCCTTGGTGGACTACCGGTCACTAAATCCGACAGTTGGCGCGTCAGGTAGGGGTGATCGTTAGATCCTCCCCAGCGAGCTCGATGGCATCTCACCCTAACTTCATCTTTCCCAAGAGCATGAAGGACTTCCTCGCCAATCCTATCAAGCTCCACTTTGGAAGCATCTGGTGGACTCTGACTCCACCACCTCCTTCACTGACTCGGCGTCCGCCGCTAGCTCAGCATCTGTCGGATCTGCTTCGACGCAGCAAGGTCTTCACCTGATGATCATCATGCTGCTTGCCCAGCAGATCGGCGATCTCTCTCTCTTGGAGAGGGTCCCACACATCCTCATGGCAACCAGCCCACCCACAACCTCTGATCTAATCACGGGGCTAGATCGCATCAGCAACACTATTGCTGAGTGCATAAACCTCTCTGAAGTGGCACTACGCCCCGGAAGGTCGGCGCAGGGCCCTCCCCGCGCCTGTTTTGGCATCAAGAACTTGGTTGCTGTGTTTTCCAAAAAACTCAGGTAGTCTTTCCAGATCCAATCCGATGACCCACCCGAACCCACCAGTTTCTGGTCTGCGGCGAGTTCCAGGTCCCTCACTTCGCGCTAACCCCAAACCCTTATGGTGAGGGCAACGACAGATGCTCCACATCACTAGATCAGGAAGTCTTCACTTTCTCTGCCGACAAACATCCTCGTGATGGCAAAACTTCCTCCCAGGAGGAAGGACGCAACGAGAGGAATTGAGACTGTGAAAGGCGCCGCCAACAGGACCGAGCCGAGCTAGTCCGTCAGCTGCCTGCTGCTCCCACAGCGGTCGATGCACCGCCCATCCCGCCAGCACCTAACGATGGCAACAACGACGACCAAGGGGGCACTAGAGGCCAACACAGGCATCCCATACGTGCCTGCAATCTACAGGCTGACCTCGAACAGGCCAGTCATGACATCTTCGCCACACCCTAGGCCAACCTAGGGGGCTGTTTTTGCCGATCTAGAAAACCTTCCGAATTCGAAGCAACTACTGTGGATCCGGGCGCGACTCCGTGTCACCAATGCCTAGATCCAAGAAAAGACCTAGGCCCTAGCATGCTCTAAGAGCCGATCATCGCACTCCAGATCTACATCTACCCGGCACTACTCAGAGTAGATCCAATCATAGCCGAGCCGATCACGACCACCGAAGGGGAGGTCGGCTGGAGCCCATTTAAGAGGAGGAGGTGGACCAGTCCCAGGGTGATGACTACCATCTCGACAATGACGACCGCCGATGAGATAACCACCACCATGACAACTGCCACCATGAGGGACAAGAAGATGGTGAACGTCACGGTCGGCCTGGTCGGCAACCTAATCGCGACCTCCGCAACAACCTCCACGACCGTCGCGACCTCCATGGTGAGCTCAACAACCGTCACTGGGAGTGGGATGAGGCAGAGCTCCAATGGTGTGCCCAGTACGATCGTGACCTTGTCGCTCTAGGGGTCGGCAACCAACCGAACCACAATGTGGAGTAGGATGCCTGCAACTGCCAGGAGGGGCTACGCTGCCGTGATGATTATGACCGTCGCTATGGTGCCCCTGGCGATGCCCACAATCCACCCTAGCATGACAACGCCACACGCCCCAGGGCCCCGCTGGTACAATACCGCCTCATGGTAGATGATGACATGGACATTGACGGGGTAGCTGCGTTCACCCCCCGTCTTAGGGCTGTCCAGTGGCCACCCACCTTCAAGCCAGCCATCAACGAGAAGTACGATGGTCGCTCCAACCCAACGATCTGGATGAGGACGTACTACACCACGGTCAAGGCTGCAAACGGCACCTACGACATGATGGTCGCCTACTTCCCGATGGTGATGGGTAGCGCACCTCTCCTATGGCTCGAGAACCTCCCACTACGCTGCATCGACATTTGGGGTCAGCTCACCAGAGCCTTCACCCAGAACTATCAGGCTACTTACACTCGACTCGGAAACACGGAAAACCTCAGCCAAGTCTGCCAGCGGAAGAATGAAACTCTTCGCGAGTACGTCAACTGCTGCTTCGACAACCATAATAGGCTAGCTGGCATTAAGGACCACTATGTCATCTGGTACTTCCGCATCGGCCTCAAGAACCGCTTGATGTTCCGTACCATGTTCCAGGTTGCTCCCAAGATGGTCGGACACTTGATGCAGATCGTCAACCTTCACGCTGACATAGACGAGGTTGAGAATGTCCAATTCCAGGATGGCAGAACTGCCATAACGACGACTACAAACTGCCGACCCATCAAGACTACCAGCACAAGCCCCAGCCAGAACCCTCCCGACCTCGGTGTTTTATACCGGCCGTCTACCAAGGGGTACCCGAGGTAGCAGAATGTGTAGCGGGCGATCACCGGACCTGGAACTTGACGGTAAAAGCAAGGACACGAGACACGAATTTAGACAGGTTCGGGCCGCCGGAGTAGCGTAATACCCTACATCCTATTTAGGGGTGTTTGTATATTGTGCCCTGTGCTTGGGTGTTGAGGTGTGACCTGCCGAGCTAGGTACCCCTACCCTCCTTTATATACTCCAGGGGGCAGAGTACTAGTCGGATTACGAGGAGTCCTAGTAGGATTACACGGGATGAGTCCTAGTAGGATTACATGGGATGAGTCCTAGTAGGATTACAGGGGAATCCTAGTAGGAGTTTGACTTCTCCTTCCTTGCGGGTATTGGGGATGTATCCCCGACAAGCCCTCGAGCGCTTCATAGTCGAATGCAGCAGTCTTCGAGTAGTCTTGAGATATTCGCCGAGTAGTCTTGGTGCTCTTCAAGTACTTTGTCAGGCTGAATCTTTCACTGGTTCTCAAAGCTGCCATGAGGCTATGGTGTGCTCAAAGTATTGATCAACATGATATTGTAGTCTTCATGTATGGAGGGCGGCGAAAGTCGCACTCCATATGGAGTAGTCCCCGAGCCTTAGGTTGAGTCGTAGAATCAGGCTAAGGGTCAAAATCTTGAATCTTCCTCTTTCGACTTGAAAAAATTGATTGTTGGGTGTAGTTTATCAGCCCTCGAGCCTTTGATTGATTGAATAATCAACCTGAGGGTCTTGATTCTTCATGTAAGTCATCATCCAAGTAGTCTTGCGGCGTCCAGCCCCTAAGCTTATGCGCTAGGTGAACCATAGGAGCCACGTCGAGTAGCTTTGCAGCGTTCAACCCCCGAGCTTGGGTGCTAGCTGAGCCACTGGAGATATTCTGAGTAGTGATTGGTGCTTAGCCCCCGAGTTCAGGAACTAGTCTATGCCTCTGGAGGCACGCTTGGTGTCGCGACGAGCGTCGTCGCCAAAGCTTGACCTGAAAGAAAAGATGCGTACATTATGTAGCAAATTTGTAGGATTTTGAAACTGCTGAAATTTATTTAGTGATCAATATGAAGTTGCAAGTTAAGCTCTTGTTTCAGTCATACTCTTCCTGAGTAGTTAGCCTGTTACGCTTAGACTTTCAGTCTCCGGGTAGCCGTTGCCACTGCGTGTGTGAGACCTTTGTCTCGTATACGCGTATGGGCTTAGGCGTGACAGATGCGCCTGAGGCTTTCACGAGTTAAGGCGTGTTCTGCTCGAGAAGAGTAGTGACTTTAAAAGAAGATAAAAGTGAGAGTAGTCGCTGCTGCGACAAGAAAGAGACTGCGCGATTGCGCAAGAGTTTGCTGCCCTCCGGCGAGTAGAGCGCGCGTTGTGCGCAAGAGTTTGTTGCCCTCTGGTGAGTAGAGTGCATGTTGTGCGCAAGAGTTTTCGGCGAGTAGAGCACGTGTTGCGCGCAAACGGAAAATAAGCTGGAAAATAATTTAGAAAAGTGACTTAGCTTGATTCGTGGATTATTGTTGACGAAGCCGTGACGGTTGTTGATGAAGCTGTAACGGTTGTTGACGAAGTCGACTAGTCGGAGGCAATTTTGACTAGTTGTCGATGATGCGAAGTTTGCCCCCGACTAATTTTTTAGTCAAGATGAGGAGTTGGAGTAGTCCTCCCTCGACTAGCCTTGGAGTCGAGACGAGTAGTAGAAGTAGTCATCAGCGAGCGTCGCGATGTGGTCGGAGTAGTCGGCGGCGAGCCGCCTGTAGTAGTCGGCGAGCGCCACGACATACTTGGAGAAGTCGTCGGCGAGCGTCATGACGAAGTAGTCGTCAGTGTGTTGCCGAGTGAAGTAGTCGAGGAGAGTAGTCAAAGTCATTGCCGAGCCGCCCATAGTCGTCGGCGAGCTCGCAACGTAGTTGAAGTCGTCGATGAGCTGCCCGTAGTCGACGTAGTTGTCGGCAAGCCGACCGTGGTCATCGACGTGCCCGCGACATAGTCGAAGAAATCATCAGCGAGCTGCCCGTAGTCGTCAGCGAGCTTGCGATGTAGTTGGACTTTCGAGTTGTAGTCGAACTCAGAGTCGCTGTCAGACTTCAAGTCAGAGTTAAAGCTGGAGTCGCCGTCGGACTCCGTGTTGTGGTTGAACCCGGAGTCGTCGTCAGACTCGGAGTTGTAGCCAGACCCGGAGTCGCCGTCGGACTCTGAGGTGTAGTCGGACCCGGAGTCGCCGTCGGACTCTGAGTTGTAGTCGGACCCATAGCCACCGTCGGAGTTCAAGTTCAAATCGCGGTCGAACCTGAAGTTGCCGTCGGAGTACGAGTTTGCAGTCGAACCTTGATCTGAGGTTTAATTTGTCGATTTTCTTGATGAGATTTTCTGCTTCTTGTGGAAGAGAGTTCCCGTCGAGGTGCTTCTTCTCTTGGCTGTCGATGATGTAGCATTGGAAGGACCCAGTGCCATCGGTGATGCAAAGTTAGAAGATGAAGGTTGCGCCTGCTTTGAAAGCGAACGCCGGCTTGAAGATGAGGTCCTTCAAGCTCGCCCGATGATCTCAACAATCTGCCCCATGGTGGGCGCCAATGTCTGTGTTTTATACCTGTCGTCTACCAAGGGGTACCCGAGGTAGCAGAATGTGTAGCGGGGGATCGCCGGACCTGGAACTTGAAGGTAAAAGTGAGGACACGAGACACGAATTTAGACAGGTTTGGGCCGCCGGAGTAGCGTAATACCCTACATCCTGTTTAGGGGTGTTTGTATATTGCGCCCTGCGCTTGGGTGTTGAGGTGTGACCTGCCGAGCTAGGTACCCCTACCCTCCTTTATATACTCCAGGGGGCAGAGTACTAGTCGGATTACAAGGAGGAGTCCTAGTAGGATTACACGGGATGAGTCCTAGTAGGATTACATGGGATGAGTCCTAGTAGGATTACAGGGGAATCCTAGTAGGAGTTTGACTTCTCCATCCTTGCGGGTATTGGGGATGTATCCCCGACAGACCTTGGAAGAGGGCCCCTGAGGTTCTCGCCGCCTAAGCCGACCCTTCTAGGAAGACAACCTTCCTCCAAGAGGAGTTCGACGATACGTTGAATGCCCCGTGCGCCTTCCATAAGAATGCATGCCACAATCTTCAAGACTGCATGGTCCTCAAGAAAGAGCTTGGTGGCCCGATGGAATACAAGCGGCCTCGCTGAAACGACTACCGCAAGGAAGACAACCGCCACCACGACGACCGTCGCTGCAACAACTGTGACGACCAATGCAAAGAAGAGCACCGGGACCAGCGGAGCCCCAATGCCAACCAGTGCACCGGCAATGACAACGGTGAGTTTTGGCGCACCGAGCAGGAGGTGAACATCATCATCGGCGGCCCTAAAGGTGGGAAGTGCACTTCATCTCCATCACACCAGCCCAGTATCTGCGCTGGTCGGAGATGCCCATAACCTTCTCCAAGGAAGATCACTAGGTGCACTCCTGGACCCCGGGTCTTACCTGCTGGTGGTGAGCCCCACCATAAACAGAGTCCTCCTCTCCAAGGTGTTGATCGATGGCGGCAGGAGCCTCAACATCATCTTCACTGAGACCCTAAAGCGCATGGACTTAACTTCAAGTGGCTCCTTCCCTGTGAAGACACGTTCTACAACATAGTACCCGACAAAGGATCCTATCCTATCGGGAGTGTCGTCCTGCCAGTCACATTCAGTACCCCTGATCACCTCCCATAAGCTGCGTCATTACTTCCAAGCGCACAAGATCCGAGTGATCTCCTCCGACCCAATTGGTGAAATCCTGCACAACAGGGATGTCCACGGCTGAGTCGTCAAATGGTCCATGGAACTCGGCAAATTTGACATTGACTACTACCCACGTCATGCGATCAAGTCCCAGATCTTGGCCGACTTTGTCGCTGAATGGATGGAGATCCAAGAGCCGCCCTCCCTGGAGAGGCCGGAGCACTGGATGATGTACTTCGACGGTGCCCTCAACCTCGAAGGAGCTGGTGCAGGGGTCCTCTTCATATCCTCGAAAGGCGAGTGACTTAAGTACGTCCTCTAGATCCACTACAAGGCTACCAACAATGGCGTCAAGTATGAGGCCCTCATACATGGGCTCCGTATTGCTTTTGGCGACTCCAAGGTTATCATCGAGCAGGTCAACAAATCTTTGGAGTGCACCAAGGAAAAATGGATGCCTACTGCTCCGAGGTTCATAAACTCGAGGCTCACTTTGATGGCCTTGAGTTTCATCATGTCCCTAGGGAACACAACGTCGCCGCGAACATCTTATCCAACCTCGGCTTGAAACATGCCCAAGTCCTGGTTGGCGTGTTTTTCCAGGACTTGAGAAAACCCTCTATCAAAATATTAGACTCGAACTAAGCTGATGGCAACGCCCAGGCTCAGGCCGAACCAGCGCCCACCGATGTCATGATGATCGAGGTAGAGGAAGATTGGCACACACCTTTCATCACATTAATCACTGACAACATGTCCCCAGAGGAAAAAGCTGAGCACAAAAAGGTCGCACGACGCAGCACCAACTACGTTGTGATCGCTAAGGAGTTGTACAGGAAGGCCGCATCTACCGGCATCCTGATGAAGTGCACCTCCGCAACGAAGGCCTTGAACTCCTCCACGAAATCCACTCGGGTTCGTGCAGGAACCATGTCGCCTCGGGCAATCTGATCGGGAAAGCATTCCGCTCTAGCTTCTACTGGCCAACTGCTATCACCGACACAAAAGAGCTTGTCCAGAGGTGTAAAGGGTGATAATTTTTCTTCAAGTAGCAACACGTCTAGGCGCAGGCCCTGCGCACCATCCCACCGTCCTGGCCCTTCGCATGCTGGGGGCTGGATATGGTCGGCTCTTTAAAGACCACTCCGGGCAGATACACCCATATCTTCATGGAAGTTGACAAATTCACCCATATCTTCTGCTCTTTAAAGTCAAGGCTGTCACCAGTACAGAGTCGGGATAAAGCCACTCAATTCGTCGAAGAGCTCACACACCGTTTTGGGTTCATCACCGACCTAGGCAAACAATTCACAGGATTCGAGTTCTGGGATTTTTGCCAGGACAACCTCATCGACGTATACTACTCTTCAGTAGCTCACCAACGATGCAATGGCCAGGTCAAATGTGTGAATGTGATGGTCCTCCAATCCCTCAAGTCTTGCATCTTTGACGATGCATCCGAGTACGCCACCAAATGGCTCCGCGAGTTACCCCATGTTATGTAGGGCCTCCGTACCCAAAAGAGTCGGGCCACCAGCTACACCTCATACTTCCTCATCTACGGCTCAGAGGTTGTGCTGATGCAGGGTCCACCACCACCAGGATTTTGCGTCAACAGCTACCAACACATCTAGCCTTTGGTGCCCTGCAGATTCAATACTACGTGTGGTGGCCCTCATCCAGCATGTGTGGCATGAGCAGCAAATTTGATGCTACCACTATAGGATCGTCCAGGAATGCTCATTCAACGTCGGTGACCTAGTGCTCCGCTGGATCCAGTCCACAAAGGACATGCACAAGCTGTCGGTCCCATGGGAGGGGCTCTTCATCGTTAAAGAAGTCATCCCACCCGGCACTTACCAGCTGCAGTGGGTGGATGGCTCAGGCATCCCTAACCTATGGAACATTCAACACCTGCGCTGCTTCTACCCTTAGAACCTAAAAGCTATGTACTCTCTTTACATTTCACATTGAATAAATAAATTCTCAGAAGTTCTTTTTGTATCTACTACCTTCTTTCTTACTCAAGCTCTTACTTGCGCTCGGGGGCTGTCCAACCTGATCGACAGACCATACCCTCACCTTTACAATCAGGGGCTTCCCCTGTTACGCACCGACCTCTGGGTCTGACCTCTTCTCCTACACCTCTCACAGCAAGTACAACTAACTCGTGTGGACGACATCCTTGCTCATGAAACCTAGACAACCTTGCGTCCGCGCCCTCTACAAGCTCAAGATCTGCTCTCAGTAGAGTGCTAGCCAAGCAAGGCTAGACACTTAGTGGCTACTAGCCTAAGCTACACGATGTTCTGTCGTATAATCCAAAGGAGGGATGGAGGCTTTTTATTCACATAAGTTAATCAACAAGTTTACTTATCTAATGAAACAAATTGATACATTTCACAGTTTTGTTAATAGGTCCAGTTGTTTAACTACGTCCTCCGTGGCATGTTGATATTGCACGACTAGCTCTGGAAGGTTATCAGCATCAAAGTCCTCGGCAATGCCCGTTCCGATGGACTCGACGGCCAGTCAGGGGAAGTGCGTCTTCAGAAGCTCCATGACGTTCTTGGTGCACTCCACGGCGGTCTCCTTCATCAAGGCCTTTAGCCGACTTGGAACACTCTTCAGGCGCTCCAGTAGCAGCATTGGCTCATCAAGTTTGGCCACGGGCTGGATCATGTCCATCACGTAGCCCGCGGTCGACCTCAGGTCTTCCAGCTCCACCTCCAACCCTACAATGACCATCTGATCATGTTGGAGACTATTCATAGCATCAATAAAGCACCGGTCCATGTCCTTCTGCAAGCTGGCCTCATAGGCCAGTTTCTGCGACACGGCATACTCACAGTTCATAGAGACATCATGCTCTTGCTGCAGTCGGGCATTAGCTTCCTCACATTCTTTGAGGTCTCTCTTAAGCCTCTCCTCTTTCTTCTAGGCATTTGCAAAATAATGGAACTCAAGAAAAGATACTGACCTCATCTACCCAAGGTAGATCTTCCATAAGAAATGAAGTCATACCAGTCAGCAAAGTGCTAAGGTTGCCCTGGACCTCCATGGTGATCTTTTGCTCCTCAATCTCTTGATCCTTTTGTCGGATTTCCTTCACGCATTCGCCTTGGCCTTCTTGAGCTCGGCCTTCAGGCACTTGGCCTCGAGGTGATACTCCTCGGCACGGTGGATGGCGTCTGCTGTCTTATGCGTAGGCTCGGCGAAATTCTATACAAAAGTTACTCCAGCAATTGAAAGATGGAAGATAGGGGTGGAAGTGAACAGCAAGATTGGTCGGCCAACTTACGTATAACACTTCTCTGACCTTGGTTGCGGATTCCTTCAGGATGGCAAGATCTTTCTTGTCGGTGGCAGCATCCTGCGCCAGCGCCATCTTGGAGAAGTCCAAGCTGGTGGAATCATCCTCGCGGGCACCAACGTCGGCGTCGTAGCCCGCCGCCTCCATGGTGGTCGTCACTTCCCTGGGGGTCTCCTCCATCTGCACCCCAACACTGACATCTGTGGCCCCATGCATGAATACAACAGCCTCCTCGATGACATCTTGGGGCGGTGAAGACCTTGGCTCGGGCCCTTTACGTCTCGTCTCCAGGCCACTCTCGCTCCTGACCTGGACAGACATTGTAGACGCAGCCCCTATGGTCGCATTAGGAGTCTGACCTTCTGCATGGGTCCTAATGCCAGCGTCCTACTGTCCTGACTCATCCTCCATCACCGACTTCCTACTTGGATGGTGAGACATGGAGATAAAGCAAAGAATTGTACAAACAAAACTTCCACCAATATACGACACCATGATCACACTCACAACGTGCTCTTCTTTGCTCAGAACTTTGGGCGAAGAGGTGTTGGCGGTGGCAGGATCTGCTCCTCCTGCTTTCCCCCGCGGATCTCCATCTTCAACCGCTCGTTGAGCTGCTCCACGTTGGCCGTGGTCGTCTTAAGGAGCTCGTACTTCTTCTTCATGGCGGTCGGGCTGGGCTATTTGGAGTCGTTGCTCAGCACCCCGGATGAGGTCTCCGAAGTGGATCCCGCCACTACAGCGGGTGCCTTCGGCTTGGTGGCACCCCTCTTCTTGCGCTTGTTCTTCCCCGCCTCCGGCTTCTCCGCCTTCGGCGCCTTAGACTTCACCACCTTGCGAACAGCATGGCACGTCCATCACCCAACAAGAGCCATGCCCCCGACTTTCATCCCGCTGCCCTGGACCAGTTCGTCCTCGTCGGAGTCATCAAAGGAGGAGTCCGACTCCCAGTCCAAGGCGGCTGGTGGTCGGGCGAATCTTGGGTCGCTACTGCTTGACCTCTCCAAGAAGTGGTGCTAGATAGAAAAATTCATACTCTCGGCTTTGAAAAGTAAAATAGTATCAAGTAGAAATAGACCCAAAAGTGAAGCAATCAAGCCAAATGATGAAATCAAAACTTACCAGATCGGCCGACCTCACGAGGGAGTACGCCTTGGGGCACTGCTTGTTCTTGATGATGCCACCGAAGAACTCGCAAACCCAGCCGGTGACCTCTTCCCAAGTAACCTTCTATTGTACTTCGTGGGTCAGATCCAGTGGACCCGAGTATTCATATGCCGGATGGACCCTGTCCTGGATCTGTTCTGTTAACCTTCAGGAGAAATTGATGCTTATAGCTCCTGCTGTGAGCCCACGTCTCTTCAGGTCAGCAATCTCCTTAAGCAGCTGCTTGACCTGGACCATATCCTTGGAGGTCGGCTGGTTCGACCATTCCGGCCTTGTCACAGGCGCATACCCGACACGAGACGGTAGCTCGAGCTTCTATTTGGCAACAAGGAAATACTCCTTGTGCCACCCCTTGTTCGAATCTTTGAGCTGCAGGTAAAAATACACGGCGACCCTTTTTGTCCGTTGCGAAAATCCACAACCGCCAATTACCCTCGGTTTCCCCTTTGTCGTCACCGGTTTCAATTGATAGAGATATCTCCACAGATCGAAATGGGAAGGGATTCCAAGAAATGCTTCGCACGAATGGATAAACACGGCGACGTAGAGTTTGGAGTTAGGGTTCAAATGAACTAACTCAATCCTGTAGTACTCTAGCAATCCATGGAAGAAATCTCCTATCACGATCCCGAATCCCCACGCAAAGAATGCCGCAAAGATGACGGCTTTGGTCTTGTCCTCGGTGGGGAACTCCTGGCTTGTGGTTGCCTTCCAATCTAGGAGGGACTTCGGACCGAGCAAGCCCTAGTCGACAAGGGCTTGAATCTTCTCCTCCATCATCACAGACTTCACCCAATATGTGGGTGTCTCCGATGCCTGCTCCGCCACCATCTCTTTGGTTTCTATCCCTTGGACTTAGATTTGATGAAGGAGGACCTCTTTGTTCACATACGACGGTGCGGCGGTGGAGCATCTAGGTTGCAGCGGAGGAGATGCACGAGTTGATTTGCAGATGCCGTGGCATGACCTAGGGCTCTTAGGAGCGGCGGTGATGGTGTTGGCGGTGGCGCCATTTGAGTATGAGTGGAGTGGAATTGAAAATGGAACCATGCCCCTTCGGTTTTTGAAGAGGTTGATGGTGTAAACCTCACAATGGAATCTGCGGGTCCCCTGTTATAGCGCACGCGATAGACACAATCCGTGGGTTTTCCGTTGAGTCTCACGGCGTGCCTCCTTGGCTCCGCTAGCCCTCGCGCTCGGGGGCTGGGCGCCTATTTTAGGTCAGTGTGCCTCGGAGGCTCCTTTAGTCCTCGCACTCGGGGCTGGGTGCTTATTTTAGATCGGTGTGCTTCTGTGGCTTCACCAGTCCTCATGCTCTGGGGTTGGGCGCCTATTTCAAGTTGGCGTGCCTTGGTGGCTCCACCAGTACTCGTGCTCGGGTGTTAGGTGCCTATTTCAAATCATCGTGCCTCTGGGGCTTTGCAAGCCCTCACGCTCAGGGGCTTGGTGTCTATTTCAGATTGGCGTGCCTTTGTGGCTCCGCCAGTCCTCGCGCTCGGGGGCTAGGCATCAATTTCAGGTCGGAGTGCCTTCGTGGCTCCGCCAGTCCTCGCGCTCGGAGGGCTGGGAGCCTACTTCAAGTCGGCGTGCCTCCGCGGCTCCACAAGTCCTCATGCTTAGGGGCTGGGTGCCTGTTTCAGGTCAGCATGCTTCCGCGGCTCCACCAGTCCTCACGCTCGAGGGTTGGGCGCCTACTTCAAGTCAGTGTGCCTCCGCGGCTCTGCTAGTCCTTGTGCTCGGGGGCTAAGTGCCTATTTCAGGTTGGTGTGCCTCTACGGCTCCGCCAGTCCTCGTGTTCAAGGGCTGGGCACCTATCTCAGGTCGGCGTGCTTTCGTGGCTCCGCCAGTCCTCGCACTCAGAGTCTGGGTGCCTATCTCAGGTCGGTGTGCCTCCGTGGCTCCGCTAGTCCTCGCGCTCGAGGGCTGGGCGCCTATCTAAGGTCCGCGTGCCTTCGTGACTCTGCCAATCATCGTGCTCGAGGCCTGGGTGCCTATCTTTGGTCGGCGTGCCTTCGTGGCTCCACCAGTCCTCGTGCACGGGAGCTGGGCACCTATCTCAGGTCAGCATGCCTCCGTGGCTCCACTAGCTCTCGCGCTCAGGGGCCTTTTTGCTAAGGAAACAATATATCATTTTCTTGACCAAAAGACCGAATACTTTAATTGCTTCAATGCTCAGGGGCTACTCCATATGGAGTGCGTATTGCGACACCCTCCATGTTCTTCCCTTCGATCTACAGGATGCCAGAAATCCCGAAGCTCGGTAGTCGCATAGCCATGCGCATTTGGGCATACGCCTGTGGAAGCTTCAATTTTTCTTCCTTTTTTGAGCATTGCGCAGCCTCTTCATCACTATAATAACACCGCACCTTCAGACGAGTACATTACAAGCTTCGTTGCACATCCTTCAGGTTCCTGTTCAACTCCACATTGCTCGAGGCCTTGAGAGATAAGGGTACCCATGGGTCCCCAATGACCAGGATACTAGTCGGGCCTGACAAGTAGGCCCACCCGACCATGCCGTGTGGGCCAAGGCACGAAGACGCGTGCAGCACAAGTCAGGAGGCCGGGCTAATCAATTCAGACCAGATATCATGGGATGCTTGTTGTAAACCGACTCACATTGCTTTCCATGTAACAACCGACTAGGATTAGATACTATCTGATTGTAACCCTAGGGCGTCAGCATATATAAGGCAACCAAGGGCGCCCCTCGAGGGGAAGGATCTGAACTCACATTAACTCTTCGCACCTCACGTTAAATTAGATTGGATCTTAGGATTATCAGTTTATTCGGGGGTCAAACTACAAAACGGTGTTTATCTTCTTCCTCTAGTGATCTGCCCGTGCAGTCAGCTCCAAGTGACTGAGACGGGCTCGCCTACGATGGTCGGGCCAGGGAGCGACGCTAGGAGGCGGTGGCAAAGCATAGGGCTATGACAGCGCACAGGACGATGGCGGCGGCGACCAAGCGTGCGGGGCCCTAGGCAGCGCTGGCGGCTGCAGACGGCACGGGTGGCGCTGCATAGGCGGGTGGCTCAGGAGGTGAGGTAGTTGGGCGTGCGAGGCATGCGACGCTAGGTGACGAGTCGGTCGTGGAGAGAGGGGAGCGGGGCTCGGGGCGCGGGGAGGCATAGAGACCCATGAGCCAACCTCGGCCATGCCATGGCCGGTGACGAAACAGTAACGGAGAGAGGAGAAGGAGGGGATCGCTGGGAACAGAGCTCAAACTTGCTCTTGAATGGCAAAACGGAAGGAGTATGACAAGATCAACGCGATGGTGTGCTCACCTTCGACCAAGGACTTACGGTTTCGTCGGATTAGATCGTCGGAGTTTCGCTTGCAAAACTCGCCGGAGTTTAACAGATGCGAAAGTTCGACGTCGAACTATGGGAGCTACGGTTGACGAAACGAGGTGGGGTTTGCGGCGTTGGAAAAAGGACGTCAAGAAGATCATTGAAAAGTATTTGATGGCTGGGTTGGAGTCCGGTTTTATTTACCTCCTTTTTCTAAATTCGAGAATTAATTTCAGATTCGAAATAATTGCAAAAAATCTTGAAATCGCAATTAAATCATGAAAAATACTTTAAAAACATCAAAAACTTCAAGAAAATTCCTGGAGATGGTTGGGGACACGAGGAACCCAAATAAAATACCTAGAGCTCCTGGAAAGACTTTTAGAACCATCCAAAAATTAGATTTAGCTCTAGGAACATGAGAATAAATTCTCATAAAAACCTAAAACATGCATAAACGCATTTTAAAAACTTTTGCACTCATGAAACATCAGATTGCACAAGTATGAATGCATACACACACTCATTTGGTCTAAAACATGATATGTGATGTTTGAATTCAATTAGCTCGAAGGATTTTCAATTAAAACTTAATAATTTAATCAAGCCTTAAATAAACCTAGAATAATTTAGAAAGTTGCTAGATCAATTATTTAATGAAAATTAGGGTGTTACAAACCTACCCCCCTTAAAAAGAATCTCTTCCTCGAGATTCGGAATATTTTAGGAAGATTTGGGGAAATTCTGCCATTAACTCATCTTCCCTTTCCCAAGTTGCCCCATCCTCTGCATGATAACTCAACTGCACTTTACACATCTTAATCACCTTACTCCTGGTAATTCTTTCAGCTATTTCTAAGATCTTTACTGGATACTCTGTATAAGTCAGATCCTCCTGCACATTCAATTCTTCCAAAGGTAACTCTTCCTCAAGTACTCTGAGGCACTTCTTCAGTTGAGAGATATGAAACACATCATGCACATCAGACAATCTGGCTAGCAACTCTAATTGATAAGCTACTTCACCTTTTCTATCCACAATCTTGAAAGGTCCAATGAATCTAGGTGATAATTTACATTTAACTTTAAATCTACGAAACCTCTTATAGGTGAAACTTTCAAATAAACATAATCACCTACCTCAAAGGTTAACTCCCTTCTTCTGGTGTCTGCATAGATTTTCTGCCTAGACTGAGCTGTTCTCAAGTTCTGATAACCTAAACTTGCCTTTCAGTTTCCACTCCAGTACAAAGGTGTTTTACACTTTTTACCATACAAAGCTTCAAATGGGGCCATCTTGAGACTTGCCTGGTAACTATTGTTATAAGAGAACTCTGCATAAGGCAAACTCTTATCCCAACTTCCTCCATGCTTCAGGGCGCAAGCTCTCAACATGTCCTCCAATATTTGATTAGTCCTTTCTGTCTGACCATCTGCCTGTGGATGATAGGCAGAACTAAAATTCAGCTTTGTATCCATGGACTCATGCAACTTCTGCCAGAATCTAGATGTGAATTGTGTACCTCTATCAGACACAATTATCTTAGGCACTCCATGCTAACAGACAATTCTGGACATGTACAACTCTACTAATTTGGCACTAGTATAATTAGTCTTGAATGGTATAAAGTGAGCTACTTTAGTCAACCTATCCACAATAACCCATATAGAATTGTAACCATCCCAAGTACGAGGTAACCCAACAATAAAATTCATATTGATCTCTTCCCACTTCCATTCAGGTATCTTAAGTGGCTGAAGTAATCCTGCTGGTCTCTGATGTTCAGCTTTCACCCTCTGATAGACATCACACAAAGCTACATGCGCAGCAACATCCCTTTTCAATCCATACGACCAATCCTCTCTTTTAGATCTTGATACATCTTAGTACTACCAGGATGAATAGAATATGCAGAATCATGAGCTTCTCTCAATATCTTCTCTCTAAGAGATTCAATATCAGGCACACATAACCTCTTTTTAAACCAAATTGTACCTTGATCATCCTCAGAAAATTCAAGGGCTTTACCTTCTTCAATCAGCTCCTTGATTTCCTTGATCTTGGGATCATTCAGCTGTCCTTAGCGGATCTCCGTGGTTACACCTTCTGCCTGATTAAGAAATCCCAAATTAAGCTTTTCCATCTCAGCACACAACTCTGGTGGTAACTGGCGCCCAAGCAAGAGATTAGCCTGTGACTTCATACTCAAAGCATCTACAACCACATTAGCCTTGCCAGGGAGATAGTTTTTTTCCCAAATTATAATCCTTAATCAGTTCCAACCATCTTCTCTGCCTCAAATTCAAGTCCTTCTAAGGGAATATGTACTTCAAACTCTTATGATCAGTATATAACTCACATCTATTACCCAAAATATAATGTCTCTAAATCTTCAAGGCATGAACGACAGTTGCTAACTCTAGAACATGAGTTGGATAATTCTGCTCATGCTTCCTCAACTGCCTAGATGCATAAGCTATAACTCTGCCTTCCTGCATAAGAACACATCCAAGGCCCTATCGAGAAGCATCACAATATATATCAAAACTCTTATGAATATCTAGCATAGCAAGCATTGGGTCTGTAGTCAATCTCTTCCTCAACTTCTCAAAGCTAGACTGACAAGCTTCTCTCCAAATGAACTCCATTCCTTTCTCCAATAGGGAAGTAAGAGGTTTCACTATTTTAGAAAAGCCTTCTATAAATCTTCTTTAATAGCTTGTCAATCCAAGAAAACTTCTGATTTCTGACACTAAGATAGGAGGCGCCCAATTCAATACATCCCTGATATTGCTTGGATCAACTGCAATACCTCCATCAGTAATAACATGACCAAGAAAAGAAACCTGATCCAACCAAAACTCACATTTACTAAGCTTTGCATATAACTGATTATCTCTGAGTTTCTGCAATACCAGCCTCAAATGTTCCTCATGTTCTTCCTCATTCTTAGAATAGACCAGAATATAATCAATAAAAACCACAACAAATTTATCCAGATACTCCATAAACACTTTGTTCATCAAGCACATACCTGGTTGTGAAAGCTGTCTTGGAAATATCTGAGGGTCTGATCTTCAATTGATGATAACTAGAACACAAATCAATTTTAGAGAAAACCTTAGCTCCCCTCAACTAATCAAATAAATCCTCAATCCTGGGCAAAGGATATTTATTTTGACTGTCACCTCATTCAGGGAACGATAATCCACACACATCGTCTGAGTTCCATCTTTCTTCTTTACAAAAATAGCATGTGCACTCCAAGGCAAAGAACTAGGACTAATAAAACCATCATCTAACAATTTCTTTAATTGTTTCTTAAGTTCCTATAGTTCATTCATAGCCATTCTATAAGGTCTTTTAGATATGGGTGCAGTACTAGGTAAAAGCTCAATAACAAGTACCTAGCAAATCATCTGGAAAGACATCCAGATATTCACACACAACTCTGATATCCTCCAAAAAGAATTCCTTGGCCTGATTCACTACATAGTCTTCCACTGAAGGTAAGGTAGCCACAAACTCAACTTGTTCACCATCTGGACTGGTGAGAAGCACTAACCTCTTGGCACACTAAATTATTGCATCAAACTTGCTCAACCATCCCATACCCAAGATAACATGAATTCCAGTAGATTCTAAGATGATGAGATTGGCATAGAAATCTTTCCCCACAACCTTAAGTTTAACATTAGGACACATATATGATGCTTTCATCTCCCCTCCAAGTGAACTAACTAGCATATGTATTGGCATGGTTTGCATGGGAATATTATGTTTTGCTACGTATTGGGCAATTATAAAAGAATGGGATGCTCCAGAATCAAATAAAACTGATGCAGGGGATAAGTTGACATGGAACATACCAAGTACAACATCCTGGGCATCGTGAGCAGTCTTGGCAGCCACGTGGTTCACCTTACCCCTCACATAGTTCTGCTGGCCTTTGTTGCTCTAGGGCATTTGGTTCACATTCCTGTTCTACTACTAAGGAGAATTCAACCTAGGTATGCTGCTGTTCTGGCCCAGTGGAGTCTGCAGGTTCCTCTTGGGGCAGTTGTTTGCAAGGTGTCCTGGATCACCACACTTGAAGCAAGTACGAGGGGTAGTAGCACTGCCTAGGGCTGTAGCCTTCACTGGAGTCTGAGTTGGGGTGATCTAGTGGTTCTGCTGGAAGTTCTGCTGAAAACCAGGCACTGAGGTGGCGGTGCTGAGGGATGGCCCTGATTCTGCCCAAAGTTACAACCTTGCCCTCAAGAACGGAAAGGTGTGCTCTGCTTTGGCTGGGTGAAGCAAGGGCGAGTGTTACTGCTCGACTGTCTCGAGGAACTGAATTTTCTCTTTAGTTCTCCAAGCTCATTGCGCTTGTACTCCAAGCCAATTGCCTTGTCCAACAGCTTCTGGAAAGATGGGAAGGTGTGAGACATCAATTAGTACTGGAGTGGCCCATTCAATCCTTCCAGGAATAATTCCTATTTCATCTCATCATCTGCCACTTCCTTAGGTGCATAGCGAGACAACTGATGAACTTGTCCCTATACTTGCTCATTGACACCCTCCCTGCTTGAGAGATAGGAACTCCTTCTTCAGCTTCATGAGGCCTGCGAGAATGTGGTGACTCCTAAAGCTATTCCTAAACTGCTGCCAGGTGATGGTGTTAGGATTAGCATGTGCGGTGGTGTAAGCATCCCACCAATCTGCAGCAGATCCCTCAAGTCATCCTGAAGCATATAGGACATTCTCCATGTCATTGCACTGGGTGATGGTGAGCATCTTCTCCACTGCCTTCAGCCAATCATTAGCCTGAAGCGGATCAGCAGAATGAGAGAATATCGAGGGCTTTTGGCTCATAAACTCCCAATGCTTGTCTCTGTGCTGGTTATTGTTGTTGTTGTCGTTCATCTGAATTTGCATTGCTGCCATGGTGTTGGTCAGGTTCGGGACAAGCTTAGTCTGGGCTGCAAGGAACTGCTCCAACCCTGCTGATAGCTCCTGGTTTTGCTGGTTCTGTCGGGCCTAGACCCCAGGTCCACGAGTAGGCCTTGGACGGCCCATCAAGGGACGTACTCGAACAAGATCAGAACAAGGATGGGCGTATCCTACTCAGACTAGCCAAGTATGTTTATGGAAGACTACTCGGGCCGTTACCGAGTAGAACTCTAATAGTACCCGACTAGGACTCAGACTTGTAACCCTGCCCTCTCGTGCATATAAGGGCGGGCAGGGACCCCCCCCTCAGACAAGACCCAACAGACATACACATCTCAACATACCTCAATACAAATCAACATACAAGACGTAGGGTATTACGCGATCTAGCGGCCCGAACCTGTCTAAATCGTGTTTCTTGCATCACCATTGATTCCTTGATTCTTGACGACCCTTACCACATAAAAGACCACCTAGGGTACCCCCTAGGCGGGTTGCCGGTCTAAAACACCGACAGTTGGCGCGCCAGGTAGGGGAGCTCGTCGAGTTTCTCAGCGCGAACTCAATGGCAAAGGTCATCATCAGGCCCGTTTTCTTCATCGAAAGCGACGCCACCTTCGTTTTTGGATCCTGGCTTTGCGTCGCCGAAGGCTCGGGGTCGTTCCGGTGCCAGATCGTCGACGTTCAGGAGAAGAAACCAAAAGATCTTATCAGAAAAAACCAAGATTTCAAAGTCGACGAGATCGAGTTCGACTACGCGTTGGATTCGACTTCGCCTCGGACTACTCCAACCCTCAGACGACCCCAGAACTCAGGGTCGGACTCGCTTCGGACTCGTCGATACCAGTCAGTGTCCAAGTCGGTTTCGACTTCAAAGCGGTTCCCGCACGGACTCCGCAACGCAACCAAAGTCCACCAAGGTTTTCTTGCTCGAACCTGAGTCGAACTCGGGCATGACGAAGACGTTGACTCCGACTCATCCTATTCACCAGAGATACCATTATCTGGTCCAGCCTAAGGGTTGGTAATAACTTCGACATCACAAGGCAGATTCGTCCACTAGCCGGGATTGCTACCATCTCTTCTCGACCGTGACTACGACTCACGCCTCGTCGCCCATATAGACAACCTACCATATCAAGGAGGCGTTCCACTCACTTCCAACCGTGAAGAAAGTTGCACAGAAATTGCAACATCAAGCTCCGGAAGCTACTACCTAGATAGAGAGATACTTGTCATTACTCAGAATAACAAGCCGGGTACTAGCCAGAACAGAACCCCCAGGCGATTAGCACAAATCGACAACATCTCCGAGGATGAGTCTACCGCTGACGCCCCTCACGGTGAAACCTCTAAGCAGCGCAACCAAAGAAGAGCGCGCAATACTACTCAAGCCGAGCGATGACAGTTGATGGCTACAAATATTCCTATCACAAATCTTGAAAGGGCTTTCAACGCAGTCCAGGCTCAGGAGCACAATACTCCACTCGCGGCTATCGCCTCAATCAATCTTTTAACAACATTGATGCCTCAGGATAAAGATAACGCAGCCACAGCTCAACTCGTGCAGCGCGGCAACGGACTGATCGCACAACTCGCGGAGCAAGCTTACAAGCTACTCGACAAAGAATCACCAATCCCGTCTGTCCCTTGTATCACATCCCATCAAGAAGGTAGTAGGGGAGTTGCAGACAAAAACGCCGCCCCACGAAATGATGATGTAGTCAACCAACCTCGGCAACACAGCCAAGGCCCAAACAAGCATAAACCTCCTGCTCGACATAAGGATGTTGGTGAGGTCAGCTGCACCAACTCGGTTAAAAGCATCCGCCCTACTCGGAAGATCCATGAAATGTCCAACTTTAGTGATTTGCGAGAAATTCTCAACAATAGGTGCGAACAAGAAGTCGACAGCTACAACCATTTTCCTGCTTTCACAAACCGGGTAATGAAAACAAAATTACCCGATAAGTTCAAGCCAACCGGAATGACCAAGTACGACGGCAAGCAAGACCCAATTGAATGGCTACGATGTTACTCGCTAGCCGTCCAAGCAGCTGGGGGCAATAACGACACCAAAGTTATCCATTTCCCCATATGCATGGAACCTGCACCACTGACCTGGCTCGAGTCACTCAAACCCAAGTCCATTGATTCTTGGGCAGACTTGACAAAGGCTTTCACCAACAACTTCGCCGGCTCCATGGCTAGACCAGGCAACAAGATCGACTTAAGACAAATTAAACAAAAAGAAGGCGAGACCTTACGCGACTATCTGCGACGGTTCTTCGAAAAGAAGGCTACCATAGTTGACATCTCCGAAACAGACGTTATTGAGTGCTTCCAAAATGGACTCTATGACCGACAAACATACCAAGACTTCGGTCGCCGACGACCAGCTGATGTCAAAGAACTCAAAGTCATGGTGCAACAGTGGGCTGATGAAGAAGACAAAGAGCGAGAACGGTTCAGTTCCTGCCATAACCGCGGGCGCGACAACAACCACAACAATGAACCAGATAGAACTCGGCATAACGATGCTCGGAACTCCTATCCGAGTAACCACAGTCGCAAAAGGAAGCCCGACATCACTGTTGCCGCCATGACCAGCTCCGGAAAAAAGGGACACCATAGAAACGACGAAGGGCCAACCTTCATAGAGCTACTCAAAAAGCAGTGCCCATGGCATCCGACTAGCAAGCACTCGGCGATAGACTGCTACAGCATGCGCCAAGTCATGCAAGACTTACCCGCACCACCACCCCCTAAAGAGTACACCAAGAACAGAGATAAGGGTAAAAATAAATCCCGCAACGATGAAGATGAGGAAGGCGACTTCCAAACAGCTTCAAAAATCGTCAACGTCATTTTCAGCGGTATCCCAGGCACTGCATCCAAGCGAGCCAACAAACTTGTACTCAGGGAGATTATGGCCATCGAGCCAACGGACCCCACACCGTTAAAATGGTTAGAAGTTCCAATTTCTTTTAGCAAAAAAGATCAATGGACAAAATTTTCAGAACCAGGCCATTTCCCACTAGTCCTGGATGCAGTTGTGGCGGGATCAAAGTTAACCAAAGTACTCATCTACGGCGGAAGCGGCCTCAACGTTATCTTCACCAAGACATTAAGGAAGATGTGCCTAGACGTTACTGAAATGCTTACCCCAACGGATTCACCTTTCTACGACATCGTGCCCGGAAACGCGGCTATACCACTAGGACAAGTTGTCCTTCCGGTCACCTTCGAAACTAAGGAACATTAACGCACCGAGTACATCAGATTCGAGGTCGCCGACTTCGAGACATCTTATCATGCTATACTCGGACGGCCAGCACTCGCCAAGTTCATGGCCATACCATATTATGTCTACCTGGTACTCAAAATGCCAGGCCCCAAGGGGGAGCTCATGCTACGAGGAGATCTCCGGAGATCCTACGAATGCGACACCGAAGCTGTGGAAATTGCTACGACTACTCAATCTCCTAGTCCCATGCAGCAAGTCTTCACAGCTTCAAAGAAGCTCCATCCAACCGAACTAGAGATCCCGGAAAACAAGTCGGGGTCCACAAAGGTGAAACCCGCCAGTGAGCAAGACTTCAAATCAGTCGACCTCCAGACCGGTGATCCTTCCAAGACAGCCCTGATCGGAACAGGGCTAGATTCTAAATAGGAATTCGCGCTTGTCAGTTTCCTTCGGGCTAACCATGATATCTTCTCTTGGAAGCCGGCTGACATGCCAGGTGTGCCCAAGGAACTGATCGAGCATTCTCTCAACGTCGATCCCAAAGTACTCCAAAACGGCAACGACTGCGCCGGTTTGCTCGAGAAGCAATCAAAAAAGAGTTAGCCAAGCTACTCGCGGCAGGGTTCATTAAAGAAGTCTTTCATCCTGACTGGCTCGCCAATCCCGTGCTTGTTCGTAAGAAAAACAACGAATGGAGAATGTGTGTTGACTACACCGACCTCAACAAACACTGCCCGAAAGATCCTTTCGGGCTACCCAGGATCGATCAAGTGGTTGACTCCACCACTGGTGCGCTTTGCTATGCTTTCTCGATTGCTACTCCGGCTATCACCAGATAAGCCTCAAAGAAGAAGATCAAGCCAAAACAGCGTTCATTACGCCCTTCGGAGCTTTCTGCTACAAAACAATGTCCTTCGGACTAAAAAATGCAGGAGCAACTTACCAAAGGGCTATACAGATGTGCTTCGAAAGGCAACTTCACCTCAATATCAAAGCTTATGTCGACGACGTTGTTGTCAAAATAAGAAACCGGGAGGAACTCATTGTTGACTTGGAGGAAACTTTCTCTAGTCTCCGCGCTTTCCGATGGAAACTCAATCCTACTAAGTGCGTCTTTGGAGTACCTTCCGGTAAACTACTCAGGTTCATCATTAGCCATCACGGCATTGAGGCCAACCCGGAAAAAATATCTGCCATCACAAACATGCAGGCACCAGCCAACATTAAGGATGTGCAGAAACTCACAGGCTGTATGGTCGCTCTCAACCGGTTCATCTCGAGACTTGGAGAACGGGGACTACCCTTCTTCAAGCTTCTCAAACACCAGGACAAGTTCAAATGGATAGAAGAGGCAGATGAGGCATTAACACAACTCAAAGACTTTTTTTCAAAGCCTCCTGTACTCACCGCTCCCTCTCTGAATGAAGACTTGCTCTTATACATCTCCGCTACTACTCATGTCGTCAGCACGGCAATAGTAGTCGAACGGTCTGAACCGGGCCACGCTTACAAGGTCCAACGACCTGTCTACTTCGTCAGCGAAGTACTCTCGGACTCCAAAATTCGGTATGCACCGATACAAAAGCTCTTATACACTATTTTGATCACCTCCCAGAAGTTGCGCCATTACTTCCAAGAGCACAACATCACAATTATCTCCGATTTCCCGCTCGGCGAAATTCTCCATAACAGAGATGCCACGGGTAGAATCTCCAAATGGGCAGTTGAACTCGGAGCTCTCACTTTGAACTTCAAGCCAAGGACAGCCATCAAGTCTCAGGCTTTGGTCGACTTCATAGCTGAGTGGACTGAAAATCAAGTTCCAACACCAGTCGAACGACCAGAACATTGGGTAATGTACTTCGACGGATCCCTCAAACTTGATGGAGCCGGTGCAGGCGTCTTACTCATCTCTCCCAAGGGAGACCAACTCAAGTACGTGCTGCAGATATTCTGGGAAGCATCTAATAACGAAGCCAAGTATGAAGCACTCCTACACGGCCTTCGCCTCGCAATCTCCCTCGGCATCAAACGACTACTGGTGTACGGCAACTCTCTAGTCGTTATAAACCAGGTCAATGACGAGTGGGACCGGAACAAGGATAACATGGACGCTTATTGCAAAGAAGTCCGTAAACTGGAAAACAAATTCTCAGGCTTGGAGTTTCATCACATCGTCCGCGACAACAACGTTGCCGCCGACGTTTTATCCAAAATGGGCTCAACTCGTGCAGAGGTTCCAGCAGGAATTTTCGTACATGAACTGCGCAAGCCGTCCATACCTGAACAAGTCACACCACCAGTAGTCTCGGCTACAGACGTCTCTCGAGAAATCATGATGATAGATGTCAACTAGAGGACACCCTTCATCGACTACATCAAAGATCACCAGTTACCATCCGACAAGAATAAAGCTGAGCAAATCTCCCGGCGAGTAAAGAATTACGTTCTAGTCGGAGACAAGCTCTACAGGAAAGGTGCATCATCTGGAGTACTCATGAAGTGTGTCACCAGAGAAGATGGCCAAGAAATCTTAGAAGAGATTCACAGAGGAATCTGCGGCAACCACGCCTCTTCGAGGACACTAGTTGGCAAGGCTTTCAGAGCAGGCTTCTACTGGCCAATGGCTCTGGCCGACGCCAAACAACTAGTTCAGAAATGCAAAGGATTTTCAATTCTTCACAAAACAGCAACATGTACCGGCCTACAAGCTAGTCACAATACCTCCAACATGGCCATTTGCCTGCTGGGGGCTCGACATGATAGGTCCGTTACCAACTGCGCCAGGAGGATTCAACAGAGTACTCGTGGCAATCGACAAGTTCACCCAATGGATCGAGGTCAAACCAGTCACTTGCCCCAAGGTAGACCGGGTCCTCGACTTCTTGGACGAAATCGTACACCGCTACGGTTTTCCCAACAGGATTATCACAGACCTCGGGTCAAACTTCAATAATCACGACTTTTGGGAATATTGCGAGAACAGCGGCATCGATGTCCGCTATGTCTCGGTTGCTCACCCGCGAGCCAACGGACAAGTCGAGCGTGCTAATGGCATGATACTCGACGCTCTAAAGAAACGACTACATGACGTTGGCAACACCAAAGGTGGCAGATGGCTCAAAGAGTTAACCAATGCCTTGTGGGGCCTACGTACCCAACCGTGCAAGACTATGGGGCTATCACCCCATTTTCTGGTATATGGCTCGGAAGCCATACTACCCGCCGACATCATGTGGCAATCACCATCCATTGAACAATACGACAAAGAACTTGCAACAGAAATACGACGAACAGATATAGACAGTTTAGAAGAAACAAGATGCGCAGCACTAGTGCAATCAGCCAGATACCTTGATGGTTTAAGGCGTTACCACGACCGCAATGTCAAGGAAAAATCTTTCAACTTGGGCGATATGGTCCTTAAGCGTATACAAGACACGTCAGGATTGCATAAACTCAATTCACCCTTATATCGTATCAAAGGTTACGGGACCCGGATCTTACAGACTCCAAGAGCTCTCTGGAGAACAAGAGCCAAACTCCTGGAATATAGAACATCTCTGTCGTTATTACCCATAGCAGCACCCGAGTAATCGTTTCAAAGCAATAACTCATGACAACTACTCGGGCCAACTGCCCGACTACCGACTTCAAGATATCTCAGCCTCGACAAGAGCTTTCAGCTCAACAAGGATCATTGCCCTGGTACAAAGTCTCCATATCAATATTTCTTTACTGAAACAAGAGTACATCAGGTTACATATGAGTACAAGTACTTGGAATACACGAAGACTACAAGCAACTCCCTACTGGCGGGCTGCATTTAAGCCTCAGGCTTTTACTATATCACAAGGCCACTCAGGTCTGCCGACCACAAGAGGAAGGGCCCACACGCAAGGAAGCTGCGCAAAATGCAGCCATGCCCAGGTACCCTACCCAAGGCAATGCCAGGAACTCCAGCATCGCCACTGCCTTGACAGCGGCAATGACAAATCCATCACGACGCGCCTAGAGGCAACCAAGGCTGCTCTTTTGCTAGCCTCACGGAGCCCATCTACTCTACGGCTGCACCTCCACCTCTCTCAGAGCGGGATAAAGACCGCGGCACTCATCACCCATCACTCGCGAGTTCCAGCGCGTACCCCACTGAATCACGAGCTGCAAGATGAGGCGTGCGACGAAACCTCCTACGAGGATTCTTCTAGCATCACGGCTATCCCTACGAGCGCAGGAGTCTGTGGAGGGAAGGTGGCCTCAATCTACGAGGAATCTTCTAGCACCGGTGCACTCTTTGATGGCTCTCTACACTCAAACAGAAGCAACCAAAGGCAATCCATCGCTACTCAGGAACTTGAGTTGGTTCGCTCACCAGATGGCCCTATTTATAGCCGAAAGCCACAACTACCACCTGCCCAAGAGTTACTATGCACCCGTGATCAATGAGTCTGACGACTCCTGACTCTGCCCACATGACAGCACTTATGCCACAACGGACAAAAGAGTGCAGTACACCCGTGCATCCACAAAGGATAAAGGAGTACAGTACACCCGTGTCCCTCAAAAGACGAGTACTCAACAGCATTACGCCTACTCGACACTCGAGACTACTACAAGCCAAGCATGGCCTACATCTCGGGGGCTTCGACTACTCCGACCCCAGGACCCAGGGTCGGGCGAGGCGGAGTTTTCACCCTCGAAGGGGTCAGGCTTAGCCGACCCCAAAGACTCAAGGTCGGGCGAGATGAAGCTTCTCCCCTAGAGGGACAGGCCTAGCCGACTTCAGCACTTTGGGTTGGACAAAATGGAGTAAAACTACTTATCGCAAGACAACAAACTTCAAACAACAAATCCAAAGGCTTGATATTCAAAAGTATCAAAGTACGCGACACAAATACAAGAGTACATACAAAAGCTCAAAGCTCTTCTAAGGAGACAAATTCTGACATCTTGGATGCAATAGGCTCCGTCTCCTCGAGGTACTGCACATATGCTTCCTCTATGCAGTTGTGAGCCACGCCATCACCAGCTGCCGCCAAGTCTGCCCTTGGGTAGTAGGACTTCACAGCTGCAAGAACCTGTTTGCAAATAGTCTCGCAAAGTCCTACCACTTTACTCGGGGCAGCTCTTAGTCGCTCGACTAGCGATTGCGGCCCTGCGCCTTCCTCCATGGGGGCTATGGCATTCACCAAGTCTTCGGCCGCTCCAGACAGCTCTTGGAGTTCGCCCTGAAGTCTTCCCAGGGTCTGGGCATGATCTCTGCATGCCACCATGGCCATGGCAAGCATCACACCATTTTGCATCTTTCGGTCCCGCTGATGCTCGCAAGCAGCCTGTGCTTCCGTCAATGCGGCCCGAAGATGTTCGGCTTCATCTGCCACTCGGTCATGAGCGTTTCTCCAATCGATGACTTGGCTCCTTGCAGCCGCTTCCTGCTTCTTGAGCTCTACAAAACAAAGAACTCAGGCCACAGCCAACTACAGTTGGACACACCCAGAGTAGTCGAAATGCTTACCTTGATACTTCTTGTTCAAGGACTTGTAGCAACTCTCCAGTTTTTCCTACAGAACCGCGTGATCCGCGCGTTCCACGGCAAAGGACTTCACCCCGACTTCATGAACCTGCAGAGCTTCTGTCAGTCGGGCACATTCCTGCTTCAGCTGATGGCTTCTTTCCTGAAAAAATCCGGGTATGGTGTGGTGAGTTTCAAGCCTCACAACTACTCGGGTCATGCAACAAACTCAACAAGGAAATCTACCTGGAAGCCCCGGAAAACATCAATGGCCCTCTGGAACTCCAAGTTAGAGGGCAGGCTAAGTACTGGTCTTTGGGTACTCTCCATAAGATGAGGAATCGTACCCAAAGTAGCACCTACAACATTTATCATATCAGCTACCGGCTACGACTACAATAAAAAGACTACAGAGACATACCTGGAGCAGTCCCTTGTTTGGCTTTTTCAACATCCACTACGGCCAGCGATTCGCCAGTAGATGACGATAAGGCAGCGCCTCCTGAGCCCGATGAAGCGGCAGGAACCTCCACCGAGCAAATTACGTCTTGAAGCATCGACATAGTAGCTCCAAGACGACCGGCGTCAACCTCGGGTACCTCTTCAACAGTCAAGTCCTCCAAAGGAACAGATATTATAGTCGATGGATCTGGCACTACCCCTGTCTCTACAGGGATAGTCTCCTCTGCATCTCTGCACCAAAAAGCGTCACTACATGATTTCAAGACAACCCAATGTCATTCAAACAGACCAGAAAGCTCACCGGGTTGAACGTGGCGGCAGTCGCACACGCTTCTTCTCGGCGACAGGCGGCCGAGTACTAGGTGCCGCGGGAATAGCCACCGGCGCTGTCTTCTCGCCAAGGCCTACAAAACCAATAACAAGTTCACGACTTCATACCTTGGTACCCCGAGACTTCTCAGGGGTTGAAGCAGACTTAGCCGCAGACATCTTGCGGACTACTCTGCGTCTCTTAACAGGAGGAGAAGGCTCGTTCTCCGACTCCTCGACAACAGCTTCCGACTCTTCTTCCGATTGCGCCAAGTAGCCGGCAAGAACTCGAGACTACAAACAACAAGTCGGTATCAGCAACAAGTATCACATAAGTCAAAAAGAGAACAAGTCAGGAGCAAAAGACATACCACTTCTGGCTCGTACCAGGCGTCATACTGGCGAAGGGCTGCAGGGATTACTGGTACTCCCTGGTAGTTCCTAAAAAACTTAGCCAGCAGCGCCTCTACGTCATCATCGGATATGTCCTCATCGGACATACGCGATGGATCCTTCATACCTACATACTCACTTCCCGAGTGAGCATGTTGTTGAAGTGGCTGGACCCTTCTCTTCAGGAAGCTGGCCGCCACGTTAATTCCAGTCAAACCGAGTGCCTTCAACTCGGTGATCTGCTGCATCAGGTGATCGAGCTCAGGGGTGTCCTCAGGCTCGCTCACCCAGTTTTCCGCATGCTTGGGCGCGTGACCAGTCACCACAGGCAAGCGAGGTTCATGGTTCCCGATGTAGAACCACCTTTTCTTCCACTCCCCGTGGGAGTCGGTCAGGTTATACTCAATATACGCGCCCGAGTTCCTGAGTTGGAACCCAGCGCCTCCAAAGACTTCCGTCCGTTGGGCACTCGGCTGAGGCTTACAATGGAACAGCTTCCTAAACAACTCGAGGCTTGGAGGAACTCCCAGATAAACTTCGCAAAGGTGTACGAAAATAGACATGTGCAGTACACCATTGGGATTCAAATGGACGAGCTGAAGTTTATAATACTCGAGAATACCTCTGAAGAAGTCGGAGGTGGGCACCGCCAACCCCCTTTCCATAAAATGCGCGAGCATCACTATCTCGCCTGGATGCTCCTCAAACTGTCACACATTGGGAAACGCGGGGTGCCACTCAAGAATCTCCTTCGGCTGAAGGAGCTTTGCATCAACTAGCGCTTGGATCGCTTCCTCCTTCATCACCGAGTGTTGCCAGGTTGCCCCAGGCGGCGGCGGCGCAGTTTGGTTCGTCAGCCCCACCATCGGCGCCGGCAGCACCAGCTCCTTCCCTTTCTTGGATTTCACCTTGCCCGTCGCCGGAGCCTTGCCCTGGATCTTCTTGGTGCTCATTCGACGGAATCAACCTCAAGTTAGAAGGAGCTCACACTCGGATCTTTCTCAAAAGGTGGCAATAGCAGCGGCGGCGGCACTAGCGGCGGCGAAACGCAGAGCGGAGGCGCAGAGGAGGAAGAACAAGAGATCTGATTACCGTACGGCGTAACAACAACCGAAAGGGGGCCTTCCAGTTTTATCTCCGTCAGCCCCGGTTTCCACGCGTCGGTTGCGCAACGGACAGATTAATTGCGTATTAATCGCCTTAAACATCCAATGGCTACTCTATTCAACGGACTGCTGACCACTTCAACGACAAAGATCGCCTCAGTGCTCAGGGGCTGCGGGTACCGTACCCGTTGATCAGTTTTTTCTTTTCCCAAGATCTCCAAGGGTAAAATGGACAAAAGCTGGTTTGACCCTAAGCCTGACTCTTCGACTCAACCTAAGGCTCGGGGGCTACTCCATATGGAGTGCAATTGACATCGCACTACCATATAAAATTACTCGGGACGGAAACAACTCGAAGGAGCAAAAAGAGTACCTTCCAGCCACGCGACAGTACTCGAGCACTTCAGTCTGCAACCTCTACGACTAGCTACTCGGATAGTGCCCGCAGTGCCCAAGACTATGGCGCACGACTACAAAGTACTCGGGAGCTTGTCGGGCCTAGACCCCAGGTCCACGAGTAGGCCTTGGACAGCCATCAAGGGACGTACTCGGACAAGATCAGAACAAGGATGGGCGTATCCTACTCGGACTAGCCAAGTATGTTTATGGAAGACTACTCGGGCCGTTACCGAGTAGTAGAACTCTAATAGTACCCGACTAGGACTCAGACTTGTAACCCTGCCCTCCTGTGCATATAAGGGCGGGCAGAGACCCCCCCCCCTCAGACAAGACCCAACAGACATACACATCTCAACATACCTCAATACAAATCAACATACAGGACGTAGGGTATTACGCGATCTAGTGGCCCAAACCTGTCTAAATCGTGTTCCTTGTGTCACCATTGATTCCTTGATTCTCGACAACTCTTACCGCATAAAAGACCACCTAGGGTACCCCCAAGGTGGGTTGCCGGTCTAAAACACCGACAGGTTCTGTTGAGGATTAGGGTTGGAGTTGTTGCTTCTCCGATGAGGTTGTGCGGGCTGATCAACTCCCGATCTAGACCTGATGTTCACCATCTGATTGCTAGGAATATGAGATTCAGATACTTGAATATAAAGATAAATAAAAAGATAAGGCGATATGAATTCGAGATTAGATAGATTCTATTTGTCCTACTAAATCAGGTGTAACTGTCACGATAGATATAAAAAATAGCAAAAGTTTTCCAGAATATTTTTTTCTAAATTTTGAAACTAACCCAACTAGAATCACCTCAATCGGAGATCTGGAACTCAAGATATTAAATAAACAAGATGAATATATCAAGCAATAATAACAGATTCTGAATATTCCACTAACTTGTATGTATCTCTCTATCAGAATGTCCAAATCTTATGAAAATTTGAAAGAAAATAAACAATGAAATTCTGGAGTTAACCCAACTAGATTCATGTCAATCAGAGCTCCGTAGCTTCAGATATGATAAAAACAGTACTGATGTGTCAGGTGGTGATGAGAACAAATTTGGACAGCACAAGATTTATATGATAGATAAAGAATTACTTGAGGATTAAAAACAAGAACCAGATTATAACCTAACTCAATTAACTAGCTATATTGATTTAATTTACTTAGCTATGGTCATCACTCCACAACTAAGCACAATCATTGCAAAGAACCAAATCACACATGTAGCACTGAAGCAAACACGAAGCAAACACTCCTAATTAAAATCTAAAGCAACGACTTGATCTTCACGGTGACTCAAACTAAATGTTTAACTTTACAAAGGTGGAAGACCTATCCTATAGGGTATAGGTGATAGCACTAGGAGAGCCATGCTAAGACTACTACTCCTTGTTAGAACCATCTATGGGTGGAGAAAGCAGAAGGATAGAATAACTCTAAAGACATCAAAGCAAAATAAGATAGTATGAGTAGAGCATAATCAATGACAAGGTCAAGTAAGTAGAAATAGCAACAAAGAAGGGGTAAATAAGCCATGAGTAAGAATATATAACAAAACAAGAGCAAGGATAATTAGAACATGGTAGAATAAGCATAGTAATCCTTAAAGAAACACCATTGCTAACTAGGCTCACATCCTACAGTCAACATAGCTCTGGTACCACTTCTGTCACATCCGATTTTAGAGGGAAAACCGAGCGCATCTCATATGTGTGCCAGGATCAAAATTTCACACATACGATATACTTCAAGTGTATAACCACAACCACGTTATAACGAAAGAGAGTATTAAAGTAATTATTACAACTTAGAGTGATTCAAAAGTCTTAGCGGAAGAATAAACGAACGTTTAACTAGGAAACGTAAACAAAAGCTCCAACTCCACAGGCAGCTGACTGGGGGGACTCGCCTAGAACTCCTCAAAATCTCCAGTATAATCCTCAAAAATTTTTAGGTCTGTGCAGCAATCCGGACGTTGTAGATGCAATATGTAAAACACAAGCATGAACACATGTCGCACTTAGCAAGAGAAAAGAATATATGACATGCAAGGATTTATGTGGTGGAAGGATGACAAGGTTAACTGCAATTAGCACTTTTAGTTGGTCAAGTTTTATTTAGCAGCTGATTACTAGCAAATGTAAGTTTATACTATCCCACAATTAATATTGAGCAATAATATACCAAAGGCATGAATATAAACAAATAACAACAAGTTGATTCATCTTCAAGTGAATTAATCATTCATGTGAGGGTCCAGGCCGCTCATGACCGTGAGCACGGCTGTTATAACAGTTTTTAGATACTCTGCAGAGGTTGTACAACTTTATCCACAATTCGTGTTTCCCATGTCGCCCGGGTTTGCAAGGCCCTTAAATACTTCCAAGGTGAGTGGCTAAGGATTCACTATGAGGTCTTCACAAAGTTTACTCAAATACAAGACAATCTGCTAAGGTTTCAAGTCAAAGCAGAGCATAACCCTCCCTAGTGAGTGCAATACCTTAGCCAAGAATACCACCCAAGAGGACCGGGCTATACACCAATAATGCAACCTCTCTTGCCCTTTTTAGGTAAGATCATAATGTACCAAGTTCACTAAGTTAATAGCCAAAGTCAGAGCCATACGACAATTGTGGTTGCACTGTTTTCCTGGGTGGTTCTCCATGTTCTAATTAACAGATATGGTCTTGCAATTAAAAAAGCATATAAGAACATAGAGTGAATAAAACCATGCCGTTCGTTTACCAACCCAGTTGAGCAACCTAAGCATCATCTTCCATCAAGTTTATTTAAACAACCCGGTTACAAGAGGTGGTCAAAAGAAACTAGGCATCATCCTCAATAGGAACCCATCATATTAGTGCAAGTGATAAATAAATATTGTGAATTAATTGCATGTCATTTAGTTATAAACGGGAATGACCAAGGACACTTGCCTTCCTCAAAGCCCTGCTGCTGCTCAAAGTCTTCAAAGCCATGATCTTCAGGAAACTCCTCGAACCACACGTTCTCTACACATCACACAAGCACATGCAAAGAAAGCAAATACAATAAATAAGAAACACTACATCAAACAATTCTAACAAATCTAAGTGGTACAAAACTAATCTACACATTAAGACGAACACGTGAGCGAAACAATCACTCAAAACGGAGCTAAAACATAAAAGATATGGAATAAACAAGATGCTAGGGATTAACTTAGAAAACTAAGCTTCCAGGGGCATATCTACGAGAACCAAGGGCTTAAATGCGTTAAAAACATTAAACTAGACTAGATCTCGGGATTATTGGTTCATTTGGAGGCCAAACTACAAAATGGCGTTTGTCTTCTTCCTCCAACCGATCTGCACGTGCGGTCAGCTCCAAGCGACCAGGACAGGCTCGCTGATGGTGGCCGGGCCAAGGAGCAATGCTAGGAGGTGACGGCAGAGCATAGGGTTGCGGCGGCGGCGGCCAGGCATGCGAGCCCAAGGTGGCGCGTGCGATGCTGCACAGGCGGGCGGCTCAGGAGATGAGGTAGCTGGGCGTGCGAGGCGCGTGGCGCTAGGAGAAGGGTCGGTCGCGGAGCGAGGGGAGCGGGGCTCAGGGCGCAGGGCAGCTCAGAGACCCACGAGCAGACCTCGGCCATGCCATGGTCGGCGACGAAATAGTAACAGAGACAGAAGGAGAAGGAGGGGATCGTCAGGAACAGACCTCAAACTTGTTCTTGAATGGCAAAACGAAATGAGGACGACGAGATCAATGCGATGGTGTGCTCACCTTCGACCAAGGACTTATGGTCTTGTCATATTTGCTCACTAGAGTTTCACCGGAGCTTAACAGATGCGAAAGTTCGGCGTTGAATTGTGGAAGCTAGGGTTGTCAAAATGAGATAGGATTTGCAGCGTTGGAAAAACGACGTCAAGGATGGGTTGGAGTCTAGTTTTATTTTCATCCTTTTTCTAATTTTGGGAATTAATTTCGGACTCAAAAACAATTCCAAAAAATCTTGAAATCAAAATTGAATCACAAAAAAATACTCTAAAAACTTCAAAAAGTTTACGAAAATTCTTGGAGATGGTTTGGGACACGAGGAACTCAAACAAAATACTTGGAGCTCCTAGAAAGACTTTTAGAACCATCCAAAAATTTGACTTAGCTCTAGAAACATTAGAATAAATTCTTAGAAAAACCTAAAAGAAGCATAAACGTATTTTAAAAACTTTTGCACTCATGAAACACCAGAATGCAGAAGCATGAATGCATACACACACTCATTGGGTCTGAAACATTATATGTGATGTTTGAATTCAATTAGCTTGAAGGATTTCCAATCAAAACTTAATCATTTAATCAAGCCTTAAATAAACCTAGAAAAATTCAAAGTTGCTAGATCAATTATGCGATCTAATTTAGGGCGTTACAAGGTACCACATGATCAAGGCAGGAATTCTACTCTGCTTCTCAAAAATACCTAAAGTAGTATTTTCTGGCTCAACAGTGGCACACTATTCCTTGCACCCTTCCTCTTTCTTTTATTACCATTGGTTGGACCTTGCCTATCGTCATCATAATAACTGAAATTATTTTTGTACCCAGTTGCAGAACATACAGGATATTTGTCCAAGCCTTTGAAAGTATCCCTGCGGTACAAGATACAATGGTTTGGACATGCATGAATTCTTTCCACACTCATCGTGAACGGACTGACAAGCTTCTTTGCTCGCAATGTGTTGGCGGGCACTCTATTTGGCTTTGGAAGCAACCAAGCCAATATACGCAGCAGATCATTAAAACTACCGTCGAACCAGCCGTGCTTAGCCTTTAGAATCAACAGCTCAAGTGTGAAATGAAGCACGGTCCAATGTTTTAGACATCCCTTTGAACGCTCGTACACATTCTCCTCCGCTGATTTCTTCACCGTCTCGAAGTTTCCAAACGCCTTTGCACTACCAACCAATAGTTCCGCTTTGGTGTGATGCAACAACTGGCTCATGAAATCACTATCATCAAATTCGTCGTTGCCACTAATATCATAACCACCATTGTCACCACCACCACCACCATCACCACCCTCGTCAACACCATCATCTCCATCGAAGCCACCACCACCATCATTGATGCCACCCTCATCAAAACAATCGTAACCATCAAACATTCTATCAAACTCGACAACTTCCATGATTTCGTCGAGTGGATTCTGAGGGGGTGCTTTCTCACCATGATATGTCCAGATCATGTAGTCTTCAATGAAACCTCGAACCGTCACATGCAATCTTATTGTAGTTGTCTCCCCGAATACTCTCATGTTCTTGTAGGTTTTGCACGAACAAGCCACCATCTTTGTCTTCTGAACCATTGCATTATTCTCCGCACCTTTAATGAATTTGTTAAGTTCTCATGAAAATAAGCATTTGTTCTTCGTGCTTAGTACATCCATGTCCTATCCATCTCTCTGAACAGCAAAAAAAATTACACCATATAAAAACACCAAATATATACAATTACACATGTAGTATTTCCTAATAAACAAATAAAAATATAGAAATCTTGGACAAAATGAAAAACAATTATTCATCATCCATGTCAACTTGTTTTGTCCCATAAAATCTTGAAAAAAATGAAAATTATATCATGCATGGGTCAATATAGAAAAACCCAAATCTTCTTCTTTCTCCTCCATGGATATCTAGGAAATTCATCATTCATGAATGAGGCTAAAACATAAAAGTTGAGTACAAATGATTAGATAATCTTGTTCTCCTACCTAACTTCATCCAAAAGTTTGAGGTAAATGGAGCTCCAAATGGCTAATCCACACCTTGGAGATCTAGATCTATTTAGAGGTATATGAAACTCCATTTGAGCCTAAAACCTATGCAATAAGCTTCAAAAAGATAAGGAAATAGCATCAGCTTACCTTTTATAAGCTCCACCTCCAAGGAAACAAAGTTGAAAACCTTCTCCCACCTTTTTATCTTTTTTTGATTTTTGGGCAGCACCTCCCCCGAGCAGTGACTGTGCTGTCGGGTGAAGGAAGAAGCACAGCTGGCTGTTTTGTTGCCCATTTCTAGGGGCGGGTCATCCCGTGGCCCACCCCTAGAGAACCATTTGCAAGTGTGGGTGATGGCATCACGCAGGGGGCTATTTCTAGGGGTGGGTGCTGCCGTCACCCGCCACTGGAAATTGCCCCTATTTGCAGCGGCGGGTGACGCCATTGTAACAACCCTAGATTTCAAAAAGGGCAAAATAAAAATTCAAAGGTTAAAACAGCAGAAATTGGGAGTAAAGAGTAGAAACAAACCAAAGTTCAAAATACCAAACTTTGAAGACCTTTCAAATTCACCAAGTGTGAAAAATATCCTAAAAAGCACTGAATGGGGGTGGAATGTAAAAACCAAATTTTATATAAATACTCAACTTTTGGCCAGTATGAAAGTTGTAGAACTTTTAAAAACAAGCAACTTTTGTTATTTGAGCCTTGCCTGATTTTGAGTGGAAGGCTTTTAAAATTTGAATCAAAATTTAGCCAAATTGGGACAAATTCAAAAACTAGCCAAGCTGGCATTCCACCGAATTTCTAACCGGTTTATCTCAAAATCTGTTGAGAGTTTCACCTATAGGCTTTTGTAGAAGTTGAAGTATATGGTTTGGACTATAACTTTTATATTTGAAGTTTTTGAAGTTTGAATTCAAAATTTGACGCAAAATCGCTCCAAACCTGCTGCCCTTGCATGCTAGCGCGTCACCCACGTGCACCGGGATGCGGCGATCATGCACGGCGCGTCACACCACACCGATGGCTAGCGCTGCCTGGCGTATCCTTGCCGACGATGAGACAAGTCCTGACCAGCACTCGCCCAACCCGCGCACGCGCTATCCCAGCTCCTCCGCTCCGCATTTTCGCCGGCCAATACCCCACTCGCCCTCCTGCCCAAGCTTGCCGCCGTGGCCGCCACGTCGCCACCCGCCACTGGTCGTTGCCGCCCAGCCAATGCTGCCGCTGATGCAACCGGACGAGCACGCCACCTCCGCCACTTCCCGCGTGCGGCAAAGGAGATGCTCCACGCCACGATCTTGGCCAACCAGTAGCCGCAGCCCGCCCACAAGCACACGCCGCCACGGCCAACCGCCGCCCGCCCGGCTCTGCTCCGCCTCTGCCGACGCACTTGCTTCGCCAATGCCTAGCCAGCTCCTTGCCCACCCAGTAGCTGCCTAGCTCCCCCACGGCGTCCTTATCCTCTTCATACCCCTCTACCGCTATAAAAGGCACTCCCCGCCGCTCGCCGACGCTACTCACCACCCTCGCTCTGCGTTGAAGCTCTACTGCGCTCGCCCGTGCCACCTCACCATCGAGCATCCCCTCCCGAACCCCGCCAGTGCCCCATAAGCCTTCTAGTCAACCACTAGTGCCCCACCGCAGCTCTCCGAGCATCTTCCCGGCCATCTCCGCCACCACCGACGCTGGAGCAGAAGCCCCTCCACCACACCCGAAGCTCCACCGCGGACAGCCACCACCGGCCACCCTCCGCCCTCGACCTCCAAAGCGCGCCAACTCACGGTGAGCTGCTGACCACTCCCATGCCTTTCCCTAACCCCCTCCCCGCCGGACTTCGCCGGAATCGCGTGCGGCAAGCCGCCGGTGAAGCCCAAGGGGCACTTGTAAGCCCCCAACTCTTCCTAGGGTCTAAGTCATAAAATACCAGACCATTCTGTGAAAATTCAAAAGTTGTAAGGGCCCCTCTATAAAACATGTTTGATCTTTTCTGTTTTAAATGGATTAAATGGCTGAAACTTTGAAAATGTCTAGGAAAATGTAGAAAAATGCTAAAAATGTGAAATCAATTTTTTCACACTCCTGATGCACATGTATGACTAAGAAAGATATTTTCTTCTGTGAGATATGTGTTTTACCTTGCTTAAATAACTACTTGTGGTTTAATGTACTTTTTATGTGATAAATAGTGTTCATGCTCAATAAATCCTGGAAAACTTACAATAGCCTTTGTTAGTGTTGGTAACCCTTCTGTAAAATTTGTGGAACTTGACTGATGATGAAACTCTAGTTAAAAATCATTCTTCATGTTTTGCAATTTAATATTGTTTGGTTTTTAGTAAATTTTGTAAAAGTCAAATACATCACAAAGTTTAACAGTAGATCACTTGTGTAATAATGAAGCTTCTGTAAAAGTTTTAGAACCATATCTTATTAGATTCTTCCAGAAACAGTTATCGAAGTTTAATAGCTAGATAAATGAGTAATAATAATTACTAAATAGGAAGGGGTAGAATAGTAAATGCTAAGTTATGTTGCTTAAAATTCAGAAATAGGATAACTTTCCAAATGCATGTTGAGCAACCCTAAAATGACCCCCCACCTTTCTTTGTGAAGTCTAAGATGTTAAAACCTTATATGTGTACACAATCACCATCACGTCAAGCCCGAGATTTAAATCGCAACACACTTATTTTACGAAGAAAGAAAGGTTCGAAATCTTCTCTAGGTGAATGTTGTTGAAATGCAAACTATGCTTCTGCAATAATCATGAAATGGAGCCTGCACGTAAAAGCATGAATTTTGAACTCTTGCATATGCATCTCGTGTAGAAGCAAATCTCGCCGACGGTACCTACGAGCTACTTCCGGCAGCTGAGGAGGAGCCATCTGCAAAAGTGAACCAGATCGAGGTTGAACAGGACCCCAGTCAAGCTTCAAGCGACCTTCAGACTAACCTAGTACAGGAAGGCAAGCCCCGGAGCATAACCCTAGTTTTCAAATTATGCAATACTTATGTTACTTATGTGTGTACATTAAGTTTATAGGCGTTGCTTGAAACCTTAGTTGCATGACCCTAGGTACCTATGTTCTGAATACTAGTATGTTAAGTTGAGTAGTTGCAATGCTAAATAGGGACACGGTAAAAGTCGAGTGATTTCCTGTCACTCGCGAGCTATAGGAGTGCCTATTTACTTATGCTGGAATCATAAGGTTGACGGGCGGGGCTTGGCAATTGGTTCTATTTCCCCGCCTGTATAGAAGATGAATGTGCTAAGGTCGAACCGTCTCGGTGATTGTGGTCACGTGTTTGAAAGTACTAAACTCATACCAAGTATGGGATCGGGAAGCCTAGTACCTAATTGAACCGAGATGTGGACATACTCCGCGCTCTCTCTGTGAAACAGAGTTCCCCTGATGCATCATGTGGGTACAAGTGCAGTCACGGTACGGCGATGTTCCGGGACCGTGGGGTCTTGTATCCAAGGGAAGTGGGCCCTGTCCACGTTCCTGGGGATTGATGGGGATGGCTGACATATGTGGACCCGGGGTGGTACGCATCTATCGTGGGTTTAGCTTCACCTTGCAAGGTTAAGAAACTCGATTCGAATCGCCTGCCTCTCACAGTTTGGGATTGCTTGATCACTATGCTTCACTAAGTAAGAAGTGAAACAAAGGATGATGATTAATATTGATGCTTGATTAAATTGCTTATTCTACCATGCTTGCTAGAATAAGTGCTTACTTAGAATGGCTAATCAACTAGAATTTGCTGCTAAAACTTGAAAGTAAAGATCCACTTTAGACGTTTTTGGCAAAACAAACCCCTCAAGTTAAAAATCCTTGCATGTCTAGGAGTTGGTGGATTAGATACCACCTGACGGATAAGTCTGGTTGAGTATTAGTATACTCAGCCTTGCTTGTGGCTATGTTTTCAGGAATGGATGTTAATGAGTTGGCTGCTAGTTTGACTTGGCCGATCCAGCTCCCTCCGGGTTGGACGATCGAGTGGGACCCATTCTCGATCGGTGAGGATCGCGGTGATTGATATCATGGCAGGCTTTACCATGGTATCTTGTATCGACGATAGACTACTGTTTTATTTCCGCTACTTTGAACTCTAAAACTCTACTTTTATGCTTTTGAACTTCTGAGTTGTAATAACTGAATTTGGGACCTGTAACAATTATCTGTAATAATTATCTGGATTGTTGTAATCTCTGGACTCGCTTTCGTGTGAGTATGCTTTGTTTCGATCTGAGATAAGTAGTTTATCGGGTGGAACCCGACAGACTACCATTTTAATTCGATTAAAGTGACCATTCGCATTTGAGGTGAAGTTGAGTACACTTTAGCCGGATTAACTTGGGTAGTTCTGCCACAACCATCGCCCGCCCCTGCAAATGGTTTTTCAGGGGCGGGCCACATGCTACAATACCGCTCCTGTTTTGTAGGTGCGGGTGGCAATTTTGCTCGCTCTTAGAAAAAAAAACAGAACGCACCTACGAATCGTTTTTTTATAGTGTTCGCAAGTTCCCAACTCCCAAGCTCCATGGACCGACAGAATAGGGGCCTGTTCGCTTCAGCTTATAAGCCGGCTGAAAAGCTGAAATGGCTGATTTGTTGTGAGAGAAAAATACTATTTGGTGACTGATAAGCCGGCTGAATAAGTTGAAGCGAACATGCCGCTTGGAAAGACTTCCGAGCAAAACTAGGTGATCTTCGGCAGTTGACACAGGCACATCAATAAGGGAGCACGCAGGACCCCATCATCTGCTCAAGTGGGCTACTTGTATATTGTATAGAGGTCGTCACTAGTTAGTTGAGCACATGGATTATTATTTAGGAGTGCTTTTTCTTCATATTGTATGTTTGCAGCATATAAATTGCACCAAGTGTCATGTGTGCGCTCAATTATAACATAGCAGCTTTGGCACCTTTTTAATTAATCCACCAACCAAAATGTACGCGAGGACAAAGGAGCCCGAGATACCGCTATGCATGATGCGCCAATGATCGAGTGCTTCCCCCAACAATTCTTTAGCATCGACTCATGCATGTACGAAACTAATAACACTGGTAGTGAAACGAGCATTAGTTCCGGTTTGAAAATTTCATATATCTCGGTTTTCCCAACCCACGACCTCAAATCTTGCGCGTAGCTTTCTTACCATCTCACCTACACAGCACATCAAACTAAGTAGGGGATGCAATCCTTCTGTAGCAACTCGTGGGAATCCTTTAGTCCCGGTTGGTATTACCACCCCTCGGAGGCTTTAGTCCGGACTTGTAATACCAACCGGAATAAAGGATCACCTTTAACAACCGGGATTAAAGGTGTCTCTCCACGGATGAATTTTTTTATTGAGGATCACCTTTAGTCCCGATTTCAAAAAATAATCGAGATTTTAAAGATGACCATCCCATTAGCCAGCCTTATCCACAGCTTCGCTAGATTTCTTATTGAAGATTGAAAGTCGTTTTTCTACGATGGCTGCGGGAAACGTATACATGATCGCTCGAGCACCAACAACCCTTTCATAGATCACGTGAGAGACAGCTATGGCAGCAGCGACGTGGAACCGCCGTGGGCCGGCCGCCGGCCCTTTCCGCGTTCCAGGATGGTTTCGCGTGCATGTTCCTCGTGTACGTCGGTACGTGCCTCTCACTCCGGGTGGATCGTCTTGGTGTTTGTTACTATTGTTGAACCAGTTTTTCTTTGATGATCTCAGTCCGCTTTACAGGTGTTATGTTTCTCAGTCCAGAAGGAAGAGTTGATGTTCACCAGGCGAGAGAGGACGAGGACTTCGGCGGGACGAAATTCGATAAATATGCGGAGTGTCCTTTTCAAGACACACAAACGTGCCAAGCGATTGATATAGGTAGCATCTATACTACGGTGAACATATACAGACGCCGGTTGTCAATGCCATCGCAGAGAGCAAACCACGTCAGCTTGCAGCGTCCTACGTGGAACATTGAGGCGCAGGTTTGGACCCTTTTTTTTCAAGGAACAGGATTGGACTTCAGTCGGGTAGAAAAAAAAAACGACGGGATCATTCGGGCGGTAAAGCTGCTGCGCACACGGGACCGGGCACATGCAGCGGTGCATGATGCAGCAGGGCGATAGTAGCCGGGCAAGCAAGGCATCCGCCCATCCAGGTCGTTGGCTGCCGTCGCTTGAAAGCAGGATCACAGCCGAGGCGCCGGGGCGGCACGCGAGGAGGAGGGGGATTGGACGAACCGTGATCGCGGTCGGTGATTCGATCAGCGCTGCTAGTCATGCGGCGCAACCTCCGCGGGCGCGGCGGCTTCCAAACAAAGGAAAGGAAACCGCGGGCTTTCACCGACGCAAGGAAAGAAAGAGGCGGCGTGGAAGGACGCCTGCGTACGAAAGGAAGCACAAGCACCCACCTATGATTCCCCTGACACCACCAGGCAGCCAGCCGATTTTATCCGAAGCAACAGTCACCTCGCGCCCGCGGCGGCAGCCCAGCCAGCCAGCCGGCCACGGGCCGCACACGTAGCGCGGGCGCGGCCTCCGATGGGGACGGCCGCCGTGCATCCGGTGGTGACGCCGACCGACGAGAGCGAGGGGATGACCCGTGCGCCCAGCAACAATAGCAAGCGGTGCCGTCACCGACACTCGCGGGCGCGGTCAGGTGTACCGAACGACGCCATCGCAGTCACCGCGTAGAAAAGCGAAAGGACGCCGTCGGAACGCATAGAGAAAGGGTGGTTTTTGCCGAACGCGTGGGGGCGGGACGGCGACCTTCGAACGGAATTCTTGCGCAGGTGCTGCCACACGACTCGAGCGCTACAATAGGCTCCTGCAGTCCTGCTGCTGCCGCTGCCAATTGAGGTATTCACCGACGGTCGTCAGGAGGGGTCTTGTTTACTTCACTCCTAAATTCCAACTTTAGCACTATGCAAGAAGAAGATTCCCAATCATATCAAATTTGCGGTATATGTATGGAGTACTGAATGTAGACGAAATCAAAAACTAATTGCACAGTTTTGTTGTACTTTGCGAGACGAATCTTTTGAACCTAATTAGTCAATATTTGGATAATAATTCACAAATACAAACGAAACGCTACAGTAGTAATCTGGACACCTCAATATTGGACAACTAAACAAGACCCTATATTTGTTGGCGAATACTTGAATTGAATTGGTGAGATGCGTACTACTGCAAGTTATACTACCCAGACAGGAGACAGCGACAGGGGTCCGACTGCATACCCGATCGGCCGAAGCAAGCCGGAATGGGATGCGATCATGCGAATGAGCCGGCAGCCGGCAGGGGGGTATATGGCAAAATGAAGGGGGGAAAAAACAGGCAGTAGCTGTAGAGTTAGGTGGGTATTTCTACAGGTGGACAGTCCTGTGAGAAAATCTTCTCCTTTGGATAGAAAAAGACATGCGGGAAGGGCTTCTAGAACTGCAGTTTAGCAGTCCTGTCAGCGTACTCCTACTGCTAATTGAGTGTGAAAGGGCTTCAGTGGCGCATAAAGAAAAGATAGTCAACAGTAGCATTGATTGTTTTGGATGCCTCCATCTGTTGCCTTGTATGGTTAGTGGGTGCCAGGTTCTTTTCCTTGTTTGTTCCAGGCTCGCTAAAGCATATGCGCGTGCAATTTCTTGCTTATCTGTTACACAAGTTAAGCCCGGGGCAGCGCTGTGGATTTAACCGTCTACTGTCGTGCTGGATGATTCAGTTTCTAGCCCGGGCTGCAACTTTATTTTGGGACAATCTTTATTAAAGGCTTGTCGAAGCCTTTACTAATCTTTTTTCTAAATTGCATTGTGTGGACAAGACAGATCATGTAGAAAAGCTATTTCTAAATTGGAGTTGCTTTAGAGCTAAATAAAATCAGTATTTTTCCTAGAATGAAGAGAAATACTCTGAAAGTAATGAACATTATAATTTGGTACTCCCCTCATTGTTAGGGATCCGGATCGGGAATACTAAATGCCACCCTCGCTAAACCGCCAGTGAAGGTAAGTAGCGTTTTCTTAAGCGTGATTGCAGGAAATGATGTTTGGACGGAGCAAAGGAAGGCGCGAAGGTCTGGCTTTATTTTGTGGGATCAAGGAAAAAAGCGCGAAGGTTCACGCACCTTCGCAGATAGGAGTGGAGGTCCCAAACACCTCCGCTATGGAAGATCAAGTTGGGAAGCACGAAGGTCACGTGAACTTCCTCAATGAAGAATCCGGTAGCCAACCCAAGTTTCTCAAGCGAAGGTGTGGAAGATTGGGGTCACGTTGCGAACGTGATCCTAGTAGCATGAATAGCGTGACCCGTTTAGGGTGTACAAGTTGGTTTAGGATACTTTCTTTACCAAAATGTACAGCATATTCTTGTAATGTAGTGGTTAAGTAAGGGTAAATTCAGTATGTAAAAGTCGGTTGGCTCCCTATAAAAGGGGAGGCACCCCTACTGCAAAAGGGTTTACATTTTTGGAGAAATACAAACCCTAAGAGAGTGTTATTTCCTATTCGTGTATTCTTTCTTCAAGTGTTTGGTGAAGATCTTGCTCTGAACCAACATTTTGGCGCCTACCGTTTGTGCTTGAGAAGAAATTCATGATGGCTCCTGCCAGGAAGAAGAGAACGACGGCAAATTTGAGTAAATCAGTCCCGACTGAAGAAGCGAACCCTAGAGATCCAAATGCAAATATAAGTCAGGAAGTCCAAAGGGAAAATAGTGAGAATCCTCCACAGCAAGAGACTACTACAGGGCAGCAAGAAAGAAGAGCCCATGTCAACTTGACTGTGCATGAAATTGAGATGGCAAGACTCAGACAAGAGGCAGAGGAATTGAGCCAAGCCAAGCAAATATTACTAGATCAAGTGGCAGCTCAGAAAAGAGCAGTGCAGGCGGCTAATGAAGTGCAGATGGCAAAAGAAGAAATCAAAAGATTGCGATTAGAGCTAGAGCAGCCCCAAAAAAAGGAAGTTTGTTAGCAAAACACCTTCGTTCCTCCCAATTCAAAGAGATAAGATCATCATCAAAACACCTTTGCTAATCCTAATCCAGAAAGGCAGTTCAACCAGATGAACACCTTCGCAAGTACAAGCATAGGGTTTGGGGGAAGAATCATGGCCAATCAGTTTGAATCGGGTCCCTCATCTCAAGAACTGAGAGTCTTGCATACCAGAACATGGGACCGAGAGTCACCATTGTCATAAGAGCTCCAGCTAACTCCTTGGCCTCAAACTTATAGGCCAGGACATTTGCCAAAGTACTCAGGACACTCTGATCCAAAGCAATCCTTGATGAGTTATAAGGCTGCAATATTATCAGCTGGAGATGATAAGTCAGTTCTTGCAAAGTCTTTTATCATTGCAGTAGAAGATGCAGCCTCTATGTGGTATTCATTGTTGAACCCAGGGGTAATTCATTCATGGGAAGATCTGAAGCTAAGAATACTGGCAAATTTCTAGGGTTTCCAGAGGCTAGAATTGACAGAAAATGATCTCTTTTATTACAAGCAGAAAGATAAGGAACCGTTGCAAGGCTATTTCAGGAGATTTGTGCACTTGAGAGCGCAAGCTCCGAATGTGTTGGATTCAGTAGTTATTGGAGTGGCCATCATTGGCCTAAAGATGGGGCAATATCGATCCCATCTCATGCGAGAAATGCCAAAGACAATTCAAGCGTTGTATGAAGAATTTGAGAAATATTGCAAGTCCAACAATGACTACCGCATGTGCATAAAGGAGGAATCTCAACAAAAGCAGGCCGCAAGGCAGAACACTAACAACAACAAGGGCTAGGTCAATCCTAGAATCATTCCTACACAACCAACAAGAACAATATTTGGTGTTGAGGGGAGTAATCAGCAAGAGCAGAATGAGAAGAATTCTATTGACCCAAATAACCAATCCACAAACAACTCAAACACTTAGTCCTAGGGAGGATTCAGAGGTGGAAGAAGTGGAGGAAGAGGAAGGGGCCGAGGTAGAGGCCTACCCCCTCAGCAGTGAAGAAAACCAAATTGTCTCATGTCCCAATCACTTTCATGAAAGATGAGATGCAGCTGAAAAGCTATCCTCGCAACAACACCTTGGTAATCAATGCAAATATTGCAAATTGGGCAATTGGAAAAATTTTGGTAGACAATGGTTCTTCCGCGGACATCATGTTTGCCAGCACCTTTGACAAGATGGAGCTGAACAGGAATCTCTTGCAACCCCCAGACACGCCATTGTATGGTTTCAGAGGAAAAGTAATCCATGCACTAGGCAAGATTTCTCTACCAGTCTCGTTCGGGACAGTCCAAAATGCAAGAACAGAGTACATATCATTTGATATGGTAGAAATGTATTATCCATATTTCGGAATTTTTGGCAAAGGATTTTTGAATAAATTTGAAGTTGCAATACATCAGGCCTACCTGTCTATGAAGATGCCTGCGCTGCATGGTGTCATCACCATCTTTGGAAATCAAGGTGATGGAAGAAACTTAGAAAGAGGGAGAACTCCGGGTCAAAGGAATGTAAATGCTCTTGAAGCGGAAAATCAAGTAAAGAAGGTTATCAAAGAACCCAAGCGAGCCAAAGAAAAAGTTAACATTGAGGAAAACTGCGATACCGAAAGAGTGTTGCTAGATGACATGATTTTTGGCCAAGAAATTATCATTGGAACTGATCTTGAACTAGAGGAGGAAATAAGATTGGTCGAATTCCTTCGCAAAAATAAAGACGTATTTGCCTGGTCCGCAAATGACCTTGCGGGGTTCAATAGAAATATCATTAAATATAAACTGAGCATTGAAAAAGCAATAAGACCTAAGAGACAGAAACTGAGAAAGATGTTAGATGATAAAGTAGAGGCAGTAAAATTTGCAGTTCCGAGGTTGCTCGATGTGAAGGTCATTAGAGAGGTTGAATATCCTCAATGGCTGGCTAATATTGTTCCTGTTAAGAAGAAGAATGGAAAATGGAGAATGTGCATTGATTTCACTGATCTGAACAAGGCTTGCCCAAAAAATAATTATCCTTTGCCCAGAGTCGACAAAGTAATAGACGTGGCAGCTAGAGTAGCAATCATGTCTCTCCTTGATTGTTTCTCAGGATATCATCAAGTTTGGATGAGAAAGGAAGATGACGAAAAAACAAGTTTCATTACCCCATTCGGAACATATTGTTTCATTCGAATGCCAGAGGGACTCAAGAATGCCAGGCCAACTTTCACTCGTATGACCGGTGAAGTGTTCAAACCTCAAATTGATAGAAACATACTAGCATATGTTGACTACATCATTGTGAAAAGTGATCAAATAGAAGATCTCGTAGAGACCTTCGCTAGGCTCTGCGAAGCGAACTTGAAGCTAAATCCGGAAAAATACGTTTTCAGAGTCCAGAAAGGAAAAGTGTTGGGCTGTCTTGTGTCAACCAAGGGGGTAGAGGCAAACCCAGATAAGATAAAAGCAATTAGAGTTATGGAAGAACCCAAGTCCAGAAAGGATGTTCAAAAGCTCACCGGAAGAATTGCGGCACTTAACATATTCATATCAAAATCAGCTGAAAGAAGTTTGCCCTTTTTCAAGGTGCTAAGAGGGGCTGGAAAGCTAGAATGGGGTCCTGAGCAGAGCGAAGCATTCGCAGAATTGAAAGATTACCTTGAGAAAATGGCTATTCTGTCACCTCTGCAATTGGGGGAACCTCTCTTGATGTACACTGTCGCATCTCAATCAGCAGTGAGCGCCGCCCTAGTGCGAGAAGTTGAAAGTGAAAGTGCAAAGAAACAAATGTCCATATATTATGTGTCAGAGGCACTATCAAGTTCCAAGTTATTATATTCTGAATAAGAAAAGATTGCTTATGCAACGATCATGGCATCGAGAAAGCTAATGCATTACTTTGAGGCTCACAAAGTTACCATGCTATCTGATCAATCGCTCAATGACTTTTTTGCAAATAGAGAAGCTTCTAGTAGAATTTCAAAATGGGCAACTGAATCGTCCGAGCATGTAATAGATTTTTAGAAGAGGGGAGCCATAAAATCACAAGTGCTGGCAGACTTTGTCATAGATTGGATTGCTCCAAATCATAGATGTGAAGGTGAAAAGGTCAGTCCAATTTGGGAGATCACCTACAATGGTGCCTGGGGTCGCAAAGAAGCTGGAATCGCTGCAATCATAACGTCACCATCAGGAGTGAAATTCAGATACGCTGCAAGACTGCAATACTCGAATCCAGCAGACAAGTGCACAAACAACACTACAGAGTATGAGGAACTATTGCTTGGGCTACGCAAAGTTAAAGCATTAGGGGCAAGGAATTTCTTGGTGAAATCAGATGCAAAAGTAATCAAAGAGCAAATCGAAAAAGAATGCGAGGCCAGAGAGCGATTAATAAAATACTTAGCGGAGGTCAGGAGAATGGAAAGACATTTTAGGGGTTTCACTATTGAGCATTTACCAAGAAAGGGGAATGGCGAGGCTGATGATTTAGCGAAGAAAGCCTCCAGAAATGAGCAATTACCACCAAATGTATTCTTTGAAGTTATTACAATTCCATCGATAAAAAGGGACAAGCAACCAATGAGTTTAGTAAATGCAATCAGCAGCATGGATTGGAGATCCCCAATCATTGCTTACCTTCACAACAATTATGAACCAGTAAAGGAGCATGAACTCAAGCGCATGAAGCAAAGAGCGGGAGGCTACATCATGAAAGGAGAATATTTGTACAAGTTGGGAGTGAGTGCACCGTTGCTAAAGTGCATCTCATAACAAGAGGGAATCGAATTGTGGAAAGACATCCACAATGGATATTGCAGATCTCATATCGGGGTCAGAGCATTAGTTGGAAAGGCCTTCAGGTAGGGATTCTATTGGCCAATGGCAATCAAAGATGTTGAGCAGATTGTCAAAACATGCAAGGTGTGCCAATTTGCAGCCAAACATCAACAAGTACTGGGATTACCTTCGTAGTTAATTACTCTTACTTGGTCGTTACAAAGATGGGGATTGGATATAGTGGGTCCATTGCCAACATCTTAAGGAAATTACAAATATGTAGCCGTAGCAGTCGAATATTTTACCAAATGGATTGAGGCAAGGCCTTTGACAACAATCACCTTTGGAACCATGAGAAAGTTTTTCTGGCAGCAAATCCTATGCAGGTTCAGAGTCCCAAGGGAACTAACCATCGATAATGGCAAGCAGTTTGATTGCTATGAGTTCAAGCACTATTGTGGAATGATTGGAACCAAGCTAAACTTCGCATCAATATACCACCCACAATCCTACGGGGCTGTAGAAAGAGCGAACGGTGAGATTTTCATCGCAATCAAGAAACGCCTTTTTGATCAGAAATAGGGAAAGTGGGCAGAAGAGTTGCCGAGGGTAGTATGGTCTCACAACACAACCGAGTCTAGAACAATTAAGTTCACTCCTTTCAGATTGCTCTACGGGGTTGAGGCAATGTGCCCGGAGGAAATAGCACACCAGAGTGCGAGTGTAATAGCTGAGCAAAATGAGGAAAATGAGGCGATAGACAAAGATATCGTTGAGATTGATAGGCTCGAGGCAGCCGAGAAGTTGGCAAAATATAAAGAACAAACGAGAAAGTGGAGAGACAAAAAGGTCGTCAGAAAAGACATCAAAGTGGGAGATTTTATCCTTAAGAAGAAAGAGAACACGAAAACTGTAGGCAAATTGCAAGTAGCTTGGGAAGGACTATATCTGGTTGTGAGCAATGTCAGGCCAGGGGCTTATCATTTGGCTGATGAAGAGGGGGAGGAGCTGCCGCATTCATGGAATTTGGACAACCTCCGCAAGTTCTATCCTTGAGCAAAAGTAAAGTTTGGGGTCAGTTGCGAGGAATTATAAGCGCAGTCGGATCCTAAAAGTAGCATAGTTTTACTTTCTTGCAATTTACTTTACCTCAAAATGTAAGTGCAGGGTCGGTAGTGTGACGTTATAAACGCAATCGGATCCTTGGGCAGCGCAATTTTACATTCTCAAAAATTTATATTTTTGCAAAATGGGTCATACTCTTTTTCTCACTAGGGGGGCTCCAAATCGGAGGTGAGGTTTTTAATGAGGAGATCCCGATGTAATCATTTACATTATGAAGTAAAGAAATTCCTTGTGAAACCATGATTTGAGAACGCGCCTGTGGCATGATAACTTTACTTTTATGACTGAGAACAGCTTCGCATGGGGTGTCAAAAAGAACACGCCTGTGACACAATAACTTTACTTTTATGTCTGAGAACACCTTCGCATGGGGTGTCAAAAAGAACGCGCCTGTGATGCGATAACTTTACTTTTATGTCTGAGAACACCTTCGCATGGGGTGTCAAAAAGAATGCGCATGTGATGTGATAACTTTACTTTTATGTCTGAGAACACCTTCGCACAAGGTGTTAAAAGAATACGCCTGTGACACATCTTATCATCTTTCTATAAGAGAAAGAGGTAAGAAAACACCTTCGCGCAAGGCGTAAAAGAACGCGCCTGTGACGCTTCTTATCATCTTTCTATAACACAAAAGGATAAGAAAACACCGTCACACAGGGTGTTCAAACAATGCGCTTGTGACACGTCTTAGCATCTTGCAGTAAGAGTAAGAAAAGGTGTTGACCAAAGATATCTTAAGAGGTCAAAAGCAAACAAGTAGAGAAAATTAAAGTCGAAAGCAACTTAGAAAGTTGCCAATTCGATACCAAGGAATTAGACGTGCGAGGGTTTTTCTCAATAAAAATCCATCGTAGGCTATCTTTAAATCATCAACACTTACAAAAGAATATTTTCATCTGCATCTCAATCACTTCCTGAAAGAGGGGGGGAGACATTTTTTACAAAAACTTATTCCGAAAGTGATTGAGATTGGAAGAAAAATCAAAGTTTACAATTCAAAAAGGAAGTTCAATTACACAACCTACACGACCAGAGGCTGTGACGGGATCATAAGCATTGTACACAAAGCAATATTCTTTATCCTTAGAGCAATCATTCTCAACCTTGATCTCCGCAGCATAAGATTCAAGATCCGCAACCTGGGATCGACTAACCCGATCACCACCACTATAATCAAGCAAGTGACGAAGCGCATAGCTTCGTGATGGATAATAAAAACAGCAAAATTGCCAGAAATCTTCAAAAGTTCATTCAGGAAACTTAGCATGATAAACCGTCCAAGAGTGACCACTGACGCATAAGTCTTCTCGGCAAAATGTTTCAGGAACTACATCGCACACAGTTCCATCACATGGAACCTGCGTCACATTTAATATTTACAACAAATTAAGTTACAGTTTTTCCATTCAACAACAAGTCTATCAGGCATAATTATTCTTTACACCTTCAGCTCTTCTTCGTCGAAGGCGGATCTTGGGGATGGTCCTCGTGTGTCAAGGAATCTTGTGACTATGAGTTGTGGGGCTTCGGTTCTTGAGGTCGCGAATCTTGAGGTGCTTCAGGGGAATACAATGTTGACGATTTAGCAAACGCAGAGGCAGCAGATGTCGGGGATAGATTCCCAGTACTCGCAAGAAAGGAATAAGTTGGACTCCTACTAGGATTCCCCTGTAATCCGACTAGGACTCATACCGTGTACTCCTACGAGGACTCCTCCTTGTAATCCGACTAGGACTCCCGCCTCCTGGAGTATATAAAGGAGGGCGAGGGTACCTAGATCGGCAGAACCAGACCAGAGGATCAACTCCCCCAAACAGGACGTAGGGTATTACGCTACTCTAGCGGCCCAAACCTGTACAAATCTGTGTCTTGTGTCCTCACCTTTACCTTCGAGTTCCAGGTCCGGCGATCCCCAATCGACTAATCTTTTACCTCGGGTACTCCCTAGGCGGGTTGTCGGTATAAAACACTGACAGCTGGCGTGCCAGGTAGGGATGATCGTCGAGATCATCGGGCGAGCTTGAAGGATCTCATCATCAATCTCCAAGATCAATCTACTCAACAGCGTAGATCAATCGCTTCGAATTGCGTTGGATTTCATGTTCTGCCACTATCCAAATTGGAGTCAATTTCGTGAGATCAATCTACTCAACAGCGCAGATCAATCGCTTCGAATTGCGTTGGATTTCATGTTCTATCGCTATCCAAATTGGAGTCAATTTCGCGTATTGTGGCGCGCGGCAGCTCATTCCGAGAAATCGATGGGCTCCCTCTTCCAACAAGGGCCGAGTTTGAATCCAAGTCGAACAGATAGCTACCGATCAGAGCTTCACTTGTCGAGTACCTGCACAAGATCAGGACAGCAGAGCATCGGGCTCCTGTACAACAATCAACGCCATGCTGTCCATCAAATCGGAAGGGATTAAGGCTGCCGCGTTGCCATGCGTTGAGTCCGAAACAGGCTGGACATCAAGAAAAATTCACGGTTGCTGCCGCTCCCTATACGGCCGGAAAATAAATTCAGCAAAAAATTACCTTGGATCGCTGAGTTCTAGTCCGATATCAAGTCGAATTGAATGTTCTGTCCGCATCTGCAAACAAGTACTCACGTCCAGTTACTTTTGCTTATTTTTAGCACGGGTCATATTGAATGTTTAGATACTAATTAAGAGTATTAAACATAGACTATTTACAAAACCTATTACATAAGTGGAGGCTAAACGGCGAGATGAATCTATTAAGCCTAATTAAGTCTAATTAATCTATCATTAGCAAATATTTACTATAGCAACATATTGTCAAATCATGGGCTAATTAGGTTTAATAGATTCGTCTCGCCGTTTAGCCTCCACTTATGTAATAGGTTTGGTAAATAGTCTACGTTTAATAATTTTAATAATTAGTATCTAAATATTCGATGTGACGGGTGCTAAAAATAAGCAGGAAAATCAAATCAGGGCCGTAGTCTGCTGCATGTTGACCAACAAAAGAAGATTATTGATGTCGCACAAAGATCAAGGCAAAGGGCTCTGCTGGAATCTCTGAGCAAAACGATTTTTTGTGTCCATCCGTCACATGCACACAAAGAGCTACTAAGGAAATTGCAGAACGTTGCTATGTACGCATCAAAAAAGCTACCATAAGAATTTCGGCGACCTACGCGTGGTTCGGTGTGAGGGACAAAAACAATCTGGAGTGCGACTGTTCTGTCCAAAACAAATCAATTTTGTGGATTTGTGCTATGCGCACATAACCAAGCTATCAAGAGGCTCCTAATATCTCATTGCTACAAGCAATGAGCTCGCGGTCCACCACTGCATTGACATCCGACCGCAAAATACCTTGTCAATGACTACTACAACTTCGTGAGGGCAACTCGTCAACTACTCGTCTCGACAAGTTACTAGTCGAGGATGACTACTATGACTACTCTTCACGGCTACTTCGACGGGCGGCTCACCAACAACTACTTCGACTACGCCGTGACGCTCGTCGACAACTACTTTGACTACTCGTCTCGACTAAATTAGTCGGGGCAAACTTTGCACCAACAACAACTAGTCGGAATCGACTCAACTAATCGGCTTCACCAACAACCGTAGCGGCTTCACCTACGACAACCTCAACTACTCGTCCCGCTAGAAAACTAGTCGATGATGATCTACTTTGACTACTCATCTCGACTACTCGGCGGGCGAGCACTGCTACCACAACATCCGGCTGCATCAAGTCGTTGATGGCTACCTTGACTCCCCATCTCGATTAGAAAATTAGTCGAGGGCAGACTACTTCGACTTGACTAGAAAACTAGTCGAAGGCGGGTTCCGCGCGATCAACAATTAGTCGGAATCAACTCCGACTAGTCGGCTTTGTCAACGGCTGTCGCAGTTTCATCGACGACCGCCACCGCTTCGTCGACAATCGTCCACGAATCAAGCTAAGTCACTTTTCTAATTATTTTCCGACTTATTTTCCGCATGTGCGCAACACGCACTCTACTCGCCGGAGGGCAGCAAACTCTCGCGCACAACACGCGCTCTACTCGCCGGAGGGCAGCGAACTCTTGTGCAACCGCGCAGTCTCTTTCTTATCGCAGCAGCGACTACTCTCACTTTTGTCTTCTCTTAAGGTCACTACTCTTCTCGAGCAGAATACGCCTTAACTTGTTGAAGCCTCAGGCGCATCTGTCACGCCTAAGCCCATACGCGTATACGAGATAAAGATCTCACACACGCAATGGCAACGGCTACCCGGAGACTGAAAGCCTAAGCATAACAGGCTAACTACTCCAGAAGAATATGACCGAAACGAGAGCATGACACAACTCTCATATTGATCACTGAATAAATTTCAGCAGTTTCAATATCCTACAAAAATGCTACATAATCTATGCATCTTTTCTTTCAGATCAAGCTTCAGCGACGACGCTAAGCGTATGTCCAAAGGCGCAGACTAGTTCCCAAACTCGGGGGCTAAGCACCAATCAGTACTCGGAAATACTTCTAGTGGTTCAGCTAGCTTCCAAGCATGGGGGCTAAGCGCCAAACACTACTCGACATGGCTCCTACGGCTCACCTGGCACATAAGCTCGGGGGCTGAACGCCGCAAGACTACTCGGATGATGACTGGAGTGAAGATTTAAGATCCTTGAGTTGATTATTCAATCAATTCAAGGCTCGGGGGCTGATAAGCTACACCCAAGAATTTTTCATGCCGAAAGAAGAAGATTCAAGATTTTGACAATCAGCCTGATTCTACGATTCAACCTAAAGCTCGGGGGCTACTCCATATGGAGTGCGACTTTCGTCGCCCTCCATATATGAAGACTACAATATCAAGATGATTAAGGCTTTGAGAACACCATAGCCTCATGGTAGCTTTGAGAAACTTTGAAGATTCAGTCAGATAAAGAGCACCAAGACTACTCGGCAAGTATCTTAAAATTACTCGAAGACTACTGCATTCAACTATGAAGCGCTCGGCGGCTTATCGGGGATAGATTCCCAGTACCCGCAAGGAAAGGAACAAGTTGGACTCCTACTAGGATTCCCTTATAGTCTCACTAGGACTCACACCGTGTACTCCTACTAGGACTCCTCCTTGTAATCTGACTAGGACTCCCGTCCCCTGAAGTATTGTGGCGGATCCACCTCGGATTAGCCTAATTAAGGCACGGTTAAGTCGCCTAACATGCGACACTCGGCCTTAATCGTGCTAACTCGAGATGCCGTCGGATTTCATCCGATTTAACCACTTTGACAGGACCGAATTTAGCAAAACCCACACGAAGGTGAGTAGTTCCAGAGAATACAACAAGTCCAACATTAGATTACAAGTTGTTACACACTTGGTAAAAATCATAGTTTAACAAGTTCTGAAGAAAACAACAGAAGGTAAAACAAGAGGAAGCTAAACGTAGGGGTCGGACATCCTTGGTGAGGCCAGCCAAGACATCAGTGATCCCTTTCCTCACCGTCCGAGGAGGGATCCCACTCGACCATCCAACCCGGAGGGAGTTGGGGTGGCCAAGTGCCAACAGGAGCGGACTCAGGAGCTGCGACTTCACCTGAAAAAGAAAAGCCACAACAAGGCTGAGCTACTAAGCTCAACAAGACTTAACCGACCGGGAGTAAACTACTCCACCACTTCTGGACATGCAAGGCTCTTTGGCTGGGGGTTTGTTTGCCAAAAGCACTATGTATATCCTTATGATCAAAGTTTTAGCTCAGATTCTAAGTTCATTAACCGGTCTAAGTTGGCAACTTACCTAAGCAAACATAGATCCAACCAAGAGGGGTATATAAGCATCATCAAGACCATGTCATCATCAGATTTCATTATTACTCAGTGTAGCATAGCGATCAAGCAGTCTCAAACTGTGAGAGGCAGACAAATCGATTCGAGTTCTTTAACCATGCATGGTGAACCTAACCTCACGACATCCGCGCACCACCGAGGTCGCTTCCTGTGTCGGTCTTCCCCATCAATTCCCTAACCCATGTCGGGCCCATTTCCTTTGGTGCAAGGTTCCACAGACCCAGCCTCTGCCGTTCTGTGACCACACTTGCCACCACGTGCGGCCGCAGGGGAAACTCCGTTCCAAAGACAATGGGGCGACCGCTCACGTCTAGGGTCAATCCGGTACTAGGCTTCCTCATCTCATACTGAGTATGAGGTTAGTACTTTCAAATACTTGATCACGAACACCACCACTGTCGGGCCTTAAAAGATTCCATAGACAGACGGGGCGATCAGCCGACCACCAAAAGTTAACCAGAACCCTGCCCCGTCCATCGTCCTTATAGTTGTGACAGAAGGAGAACAACCAACTCCTACAACTCGCGAGTGACAAGAAATCACTCGACTTTTACCGAGTCCTATTTTAAGCATTGCCACTACTCGAACCCAACAGACTAGTGTTCAAAACAAGGGAACTAAGTCATGCATCTATGGTTGCAAACAACTCCTATACGTAAATGCACATTCATAAGAAGGAAGGCATGCGCAAGTTTGGGAAACTGGGGTTCATGCTCCGGGGCTTGCCTTCAAGGGAGGAGGAAGGGAACGGGTCTTCTGTTGGGGCGGTTTCGGCTTCTAGAAGCGGGAGCTCGGCTACAACTCCGTCTTCTGGCGCCGGGTACAGCTCGTAGACGCCGTCGGCGAGATGCAACTCTACACGAAATGCAAATGCAGGAGTTAGCACTTAGACGGTTATTTCAACAGCAACACTTGCAAGTTTTAGCCCAGAAACTTGTAGCAAAGCTACAGAAAAAGTGGGAAAGTTCACTTGAGTTGGTGGAGAGCAAGGTAAAAGGGTTGGATGGGAAGAAAACTTATGGTCTGACCCTTAGGCTAGAGGAATAGTTGTGCTGGGGGTCCTATGACTTAACGCAGAGAAGTCTCCGATTTTACACATGTACCCTCGGGTCAAGAAAAAAGATACAGCCGAGCCCTCGGGCGAGGCGGAAAAAGGGTCGGCGAAACAGACGGGGTCGGGCGGGACGGAGAAAGGGGTCGGACAAACGGATAGGGTCGGGTGAGGCGGAAAAGGGGTCGGGCGGACAGACAGGGTCGACCGAGACGAAAAAGGGGTCGGACGGACAAACAGGGTCGGGCGAGGCGGAAAAGGGGTCGGGCGGATAGACAGGGTCGGCCGAGGTAGAAAAGGGTCGCCAGCTTACCTTCGGTTTACAGGTGAAGCTTGGGGTCGGGAAGGAGCAGACTTGGGCGGAAGGATGGAAGCACTAAGACTTGGGCAGCGGCGAGGTCCGACGGTGCTCCGGCGGCGGCGGTGCTTCTTGTGGACAACAAGCAAGCTCTAGCACAGCACGGAGGAGCAGGTGGCTGGGTGGATTGGGAAAGGCTGGTGTTGAGCGGAGATGAGAGTTCCTCAGAAACTTAGGTGGCAGTGCTTGAGCACAAAACAGAGGAGCGGCGGTAAGGCAGCGATGGCGAAGGGGACTCCGGTGGGACTCTGGCATTCCCTTTTATAGCTGCGCGGGAAGAGAGAGAGGTGGAGCAGCACGAAGACCGGGAAGAAGCGATGGAGTGCGCTGCCATGGCGGCGATTGAGCAGCGGGGTGGCGGAACAGGACTTCGGGGATGACACCTTCGGCCATTGGGCACCAGAGACAGGGCGGCGCAGGCGCGGTTTTGCCGGTGGTTGAGATTTGGCGGAGGCGGGCGTCGTCGTGCGGCGGATCTGATGGGTGTGATAGGGGGAACGACGCTATGAGCAAGGTCACACAGGTGAGAAGACAGGCGGGCTGCGGCTGCGCGGGCGAGCGCGAAGCAGCGGTCTGTCGGGGCGCACGTCTGGCAAGGCGGAAAAGGAGCTGTCGTGGCCGGGGTCGGGTTGGCGGAGGAGGAATCATCGCATAGCGCATCTGGGGCGGCGCGACTGTGGAGAGGCAGCGGAAAAGCCAGGAGGCATCAGCCTTGCAGCCGGGGGTCCGGCGAGGTGATGATGGGCACGAGCCGCGAGGCGCTGCAGAAAGGGTTGCAGAGGGGCTTCCGCTGCGATTCGGGAGGAGGGCACGGGAAACCATCTGGTCGCGGCTGGCAACGGGGCGGAGCAGCGGGGGTCGGAGAAGTTGAGCCACGCGGCGAAGAAACTCTGGAGCGGGCATGCCACTCGAGTGCGTCTGCACCAGGAGATCGGGGAAAGATTTTGCGGGTCCACCGGTCAGCCGCGGTTGGCCCTCTGCTCAGATTGAAAGGAGACACTGTGGGGAGAATTAGAAGGAACCGGTGGGGTGGGTTGGGGGTCGGCAGGGGTCGGAGCTGGGAACCGGCGGGGAGGGGTCAGGTTCTCAAGGGTCGGGACCGAAACGGGAGGTTGAGCACTTAGGCTCAGGGGAAGCTGAGATAGAGGGATCAGGAGCTCGGATTAGATTAACTCGAAAGATTTGGGGTCGGTCGTTACAAGTATATATAGGAGGATGAGGGTACCTAGACATTCAACCGCATGGTGCAATATACAATACCCCCAAACAGGATGTAAGGTATTACGCTACTCTAGTGGCCCGAACCTGTATAAATCTGTGTCTTGTGTCCTCGCTTTTACCTTCGAGTTCCAGGTCTGGCGATCCCCAACCGACTACTCTACTGCCTCGGGTACTCCCTAGGTGGGTTTCCGGTATAAAACACCGACAGCAGATGCCGATGGGGCCACTTCTGTGGCAATTGACAGCAAGATTCTGGAGCCGGCCACTGACGTGGAGGACCGTACGGGCCTTTGTATATCTGATTCCCCATGAAGTGCTTGAAACTTGCGAGTCTCCATGGTCTGTTCTGCCTGGCCAAGATAGAACTGTGAGGAACTAAACTCATAGCATCAACAAGTATTCCAATCAATCCCAATATTGCCAAAAAGTACGTAGTAAAGGAAAGGAGAATACCTGCGCAAGACGGTCAGCAGGCTTTCTGCGAGCACCTTTGCATCCGCTCTGCATCCAATATTCTTTAACAAAGATCTTAGACACAGCACCAACATTTCTTCTACAGGCTGGAATATTCGAGTGACTCAAAAATTCATAATTGCGGGAGCCTAGCCTCTTGAAGTGATCATAGCCCTCGCGTTCCATCAGATGGATCAAAGTTTCAACACTCATAGCTGCACCGTAATCGCCAACCTTAGATAAAATCTCATGTAAGAATTTCAATTCATCTTGAAGCCACCAAAAGAATTTTTCAGGATCCCCAGTTTCGGAGAAAGGCTGCGATTCAGCACCAATCAGATTCAAAGCATTGCGATATTGGCGATTAACACCCAAGCTCCATTGCCAGAACTTAGACTCATTTTCCTCCAAAATTTTCTCCTGAGAAAGATTAACTTGCCTCAGTTCGGAAATAGCTTTCTATTTATCAACTAAGTCCTTGGCCTGTGCGGTTGTGGTCATCTTAATCGTTTCAAGCTCTGTGCAAACATTGTGATAGCATTCTGCATCCTTTTCAATTTTGAAACGAAGGTTCATTAGAGCTTCTTCTTGCTGTTGGTTCCGATTCACCAAAGTCTTGACCTCAGCGGGAAGATCATTATTATTGGATTCCATCTGGGCCACTTGATCTCTGAGTTTCTGAACCTCAGCTTTCAGATCTTCATTTTCAATGCCCATCTTATCAAAGTCCTTCTAGCAACCAAGTTTCCCAGCAATAACACCTTTCATTGCAAAGGTAGTCATCAAAGTGCAGAGTTCAAGTCCACTGAAGCCCTGAATGCTAGCTTCAAATTCTACAAGAAACAACGAAAACTCGTGTCAGTATAAAACCAACAAGGACTCGAGTTAATAATTCTCTGCATTAAAATTTTTTAAACCTTCGGGATCGAAATATTGGTAAGGCAGGATGTCATCGTTAGCCTCACCAGGATCCACCTCAGGAACTCTCTTGAAAGTAGGATGATCTTCCAAGCTCCCCTCAAATCCTCGAACATCCCCAATCAATTTCAGCTCATCAAAGCTAAGGCGACTCATTGAAAGTAGAGTCTGAGCAGCTGCATCACCTTCTGCGAGTATTATAAGATAACAAAACTTTTAAAACATCAAACAAAATAAATTAGTACCAAAAGCAGGAAACACTTCAAGAACACAAATCACCTTTAGAGGGAGACAAGACATCTTTTCCTTTAGCAGACACAGGAATCTCGTAAACTTGGGGGAAAGAAAAGTCTTCTTGAAAGGATGCAGAGACAGCTACCTCTGGGCTTTCTTCTTGCGGGAGAGACAATCCATCATTCTCAATTGAACAACCCCCAATGATCGGAGATAACGGCAATGGAAGTTTCTCCAAAGACTCAACAACAGGCTTAGCCCCGCCTGACTCTAGCGTCAAAGATGGATTAGAAACAACAACGCCTTGGTCCACATCGGCAACATCTTCATCCAAATAGATTAAACTGTCATTTTCATCTAAAACATCTACCATGCCAGCATGAACATTGGTAGAAGCTCCGAGCAGCTCAATGTCAAGAGAAAAATTGTTCTCTTCCATGTGTTGGTAGTATTCTTCAGCCTAGCATTGTTGGGACTCAATTTTCATTTGGAAAGTTTCTTGCTGACCAACTTTAGCACTGGACGATTTATCAAGTTTAGAAGAGAGAGACTCTTTAGCAACAACTGATAGCTTGGGCACAGCCTTGCGTTGTTTGCCAACAGTATCAACTTCGCGCTTCCTTTTCTTCAGTGCTGCAGTCACCTTCGCAGATCTCAAAACAATGAAGGAGCCACTGGCTTTCGAGCTCGATTGCTTAGGAACATTGGTGGGCTTCTTGGACGATTTCCTCCTCCTAGTTGTTTTTTCCATAAGCTTTGGGCCTTCAGAACTAGTGTTTCTGGCTAGAACCATTTTCTTGCTGGCTATGCTGGGACAAGCATGAGGGCCATATGCAACTCCCATTTCATCGAAGACATGATTAATTCTACTGCTGTGCCTCAAAGTTTTTCGAGCCTGTACATGCTCTTTATGTAAATAATTATCGATCAAAGCAACAGCTTTCCTCTCAACCTCCTTAACAATCTGTTCATCAGTCATCCCCCTCAGGTTTTTTCACACAAAACTTAGGAAACTTAATAGAGACTGTCATCCCAGGAGCATTTTTGTCATAAAAGCTCTTAGGACTCCAACCATGACGCGAAGGCTAGATTTTGGCAACCAAAAATTCTTCAACTGCATCTTGTGTAGTAATAATCTGGCTAGCAAGGTAAGTATTGCTACCGGAAGAATTGCGACTCTTTTTTTAGAATGATCCTAATCCTCAGCTATGTCCTCAAACTTGCTCGCAAGTGGATACTCCACAATGGGTTTGCCTTCATTGTCATAACCAATGACAATGGGAATCGTCGCATAAAACTAGTACGAATCCCATTTGTCAGCCCATCAATTTTTCTGAGCAGGTGTTAAGGCAACGGGAACCAAACCGGCGCTGATTCGACACGTTCGAAAAGTACAACACCTGTGTTGAGTCTCCATCTCTTCCTCGCCCACCAATATGTGTTTCTTCTAATGCTGTAATTCAAAGCGTTGGCAGAAGGAATCAGCTTCAACTTCACCTCCGAACAAACAACAACTCCAAATATAATTCAAGAGATGAGGAATGGAGTTGGGTGTTAACTGGTGCAACTGAACCTTGAAGGAGTTAAGAATGTCTGTAATAACCTTTTCAAGAGGAAACCTCAAACCAGCAACAACAAAGTTGTGAAACACTACAGTTTCATTGGTTTTTGGAATACGAATTTCTTCATCATCCGAGGATTTGCAATCTCCAGTGGCAAAATACCCTTTCTCCACATAAAAATCAATGTCTCGCTGGGTCACTAACGAGCGACCAAAGAAGCAGATCTTGGGGCACTCAGGGACAAGCTCATCAACATTAGCTTCAACATTCTCAGGGTCTTATTCTACCCCACCTCATCCTCTTCATCATCACCAGTATTCCCCAATTTCCTATCAAAAGATTCTATGCTAGACGCGTCATCACCCTTGCAGGCGCGTCGAGAACCACCCACATCACCATTAGCCACACTCGCATCTTGTGCGGCATCCCCCAGCCCAGCAGCGCCTAACTCCTCGGAGCTCATGAGTCTAGTGTCTGTTTCATGCAAGCCACAATGAAATTCCTATAATGAAGAAAGACAAGGAAAAATCTTAATAAAAAGAAATTCAGTAAAACTTATGGAAGAAAGAAAAATAATCAGCACAGACACATTTGCAACAACTCAACAAGCAATGGGAAGGAAAACACTAATCTCAAAGCAGTGTGAGGGATAAGGGTACCCATGGGTCTCCACCGACCAGGATACTAGCCGGTTTGACAAGTGGGCCCCGTCCGACCATGGTGTGCGGGGCAAGGCATGAAAACACATGGAGCACAAGCCAGAAGATCGGGCGACCAGAATTCGCCTAGATATTGTTGGATATATGTTGTAGTCCAACTCGGATTGCTTTCCATGTAACAACTGACTGGGATTAGATCCTGCTCGATTGTAATCCTAGGTCGTCAGCCTATATAAGGCGGCCAGGGATGCTCCCCGAGGGTACATCAACTCTTCGCATCCTATACCAGCAATACAATCCACTAGAACACAAGATGTAGGGTATTACTCTCTGGACGCCAAACCTGTCTAAACCTTACGCATTTGTGTTACCATTCGAGCTCTTGGTCTTGCGATCTCCCCCGCCTACAAATCTACCACCCTGGTGGACTGCCGATCACAAAATCCGACAGTTGGCGTGCCAAGTAGGGGTGATCGTGTGATCCTCCACAGCGAGCTCGATGGCATCCCACCCCGCGCGTCATCTTCCCCGAGAGCATGAAGGACTTTCTCGCCAAACCGATCCAGCTCCGCTTCAGGAGCATGCCGGTGGACTCCGAATCCACCGTCCCCTTTGCTGACTTGGCATCCGCCGCTAGCTCAGCATTCATCGGATCTGCACCGATGGAGCAAGGTCTTCACCTGAGGATCATCACGCCGCTTTCCCAGTAGGTCGGCAATCTCTCTCTCTCTCTCTCTCTCTCTCAGAGAGGATCCCACACATCCTCGCAGCAACCCGCCCGTCCATGCCCTCCGATCTAATTGTAGGGCTAGATCACATCAGCAACACCATTGCTGAGTGCATCAACCTCTCAAAGGCGGCACTAAACCCTAGAAGGTCGGTGCAGGGGTTCCCCCATGCCTCTTTTGGCCTCACGAACTCGGCTGCCATGTTTTCCAAAAAATTCATGCAGTATTTCCAGATCCAATCTGACGACCCACCCGAACCCACCCAGTTTTCGGACTATGGCGAACATCCAACACTTGCGGTGCTTCTACCCTTAGGACCTAAATGCTCTGTACTCTCTTTACATTTTTTATATTGAATAAATAAAACCTTAGAGGTTCTTTGCGTACCTACTACCTTTTCGCTTTCTTATCCAAGCTCTTAATCATGCTCGGGGGCTATCCAACCTGTTCAACAAACCACACTCTCGCATTTATGCTCGGGGACTTCCCCCGCTACGTGCCAACCTCCAGGCCCCAACTTTTCTCCTACCCCTCTTAAGTTGTTCGACTAACTCGTGTGGACGACATCCTAGCATGCGAAACCTAAAAAACCTTGCGTTCGCCCCCTCTACAAGCTCGAGATTTGCTCTCAACAGAGTGCTGGCTAGGTAGGGCTAGGGGCTTAGCAGCTACAGGCCTAGGCCACACGGTGTCCTGTCAAACATACCAAGGGAGGGAAGGAGTTTTGCCTTTACATAAGTTAATCAACAAGTTTTCCTTACCCCATGGCACAGATTGATACATTTTATAGTTTTTTCATTATAGGTCCAATTCCTTAACTACGTCCTCCACAGCTTGTTGATATTGCCTAGTCAACTCCGAGAGGTTACCAGCATCAAAGTCCTCGGCAACACCCGTTCCGACGCGCTCCATGGCTAGCGAGGGGAAGTGCATCTTCAGAAGCGCTATGACATTCTTGGCGCACTCCATGGTGGCTCCTTCATTAAGGTCTTCAGCTGACTTGGCGCATTCTTCGACTTGGCCACAAACCAAGCTAAGTCATATATTCATTTAAATATTTTACGGCTTCCGTATATCTCCACATGACTCAATTCTCCTATGTCTCCGTGACTTTCGCCGACCACCCTGGTCACACCTCCGACTGCATATACAGCTTGGTCCGTCCACTACATGGGTAGTCAAGGGTTGTGCCCTATGAGTGCCCAGCGCGCGCTCTTTGCTTTTCCACACAGTTCTGACTGCTTTGCGGCTTGTCCATCTCTCTTAACGATTGCTAAAGTACTTGGGTAGCACACGCTTTAATCCGTGAAATCTCGACTCCTCTTGTGAGTCCCAGTCTACAAGCTCGAGATCCGCTCTCAGCAGACTGCTGGCTAAGCAAGGTTAGGTGCTTAAACATAACAGGCTAACTACCCAAGGAAATTACATGGCCCACAAGAGCAGGACGCGCAAGGATTTATTTTTACGCCGAATAAAACTCCGAGTTATTCAATTATTAAATGTTCTACAGTATGCTACATAATGTTTGCATTCTACTTTTATAGCTCAGAAACAACTCGGCGTGCTTCCTGCCACCCGGCCGACCTCTCAGACTCAGGGGATGGGTGCGGGAGGAGACTTGGCGTGCTACCGTGGCTCGTCCAGCTCCTAGGCTCGGGGACTAGGCACTACAGATGACTCGGCGTGCCTCCCGTTTCCCGGATGACCTCTCTGGCTTGGGGCGAGAGGCGACTCAGCGTACTTCCGCGACTCAGCTGGCTCCCAGGCTTGGGGACTGGGCGCCTATTTCAGGTCTGCGTGCCTCTGTGGCTCTGCCAGTCATCGTGCTCGAGGGCTGGGTGCCTATTTCTGGTCGATGTGTCTCTGTGGCTCTGCCGGTCGTTACGCTTGGGAGCTGGGCACCTATTTCAGGTCAGCATGCCTCCATGGCTCTGCCAGTCCTCATGCTTGGGGGTTGGGTGCCTATCTCAGGTCGGCTGCCTTCGTGGCTCTACCAGTCCTTGCGCTTGGGGGCTTGGCACATATCTCAGGTTGGCGTGCCTTCGTGGCTCCGCCAGTCCTTGCGCTCAAGGGCTGGACGCTATATTTGGATCCCTTTTACGACGTAAACAATACATCAGATTCTTGGACATTGGACCGATTACTTTAATTGCTTCAATGCTCAAGGGCTACTCCATATGGAGTGCATATTGCGACACCCTCCATGTGCTTCCCTTCAATCTACAGGGTGCAAGACATCCCGGAGCTCGGCAGTCGCATAGCCATGCGCATGTGGTCATAGGCTTGTAGAAGCTTCAATTTTTCTTCTTTTTTTGAGAATTGCGCAGCCTCTCCATCACTGTGATGATACCGCAACTTCAGCTGAGTACATTACAAGCTTCATTGCGCATCCATCAGGTTCCTGTTCAACTCCACATCGCTTGGAGGCTTAAGGGATAAGGGTACCCACGGGTCCCCACCGACCAGGATACTAGCCGGTTTGACAAGTGGGCCCCGTCCGACCATGGCGTGTGGGGCAAGGCATGAAGACATGTGGACAAGCTAGGAGATTGGGTGACCAGAATCCGCTCGAATATTGCGGGATATATGTTGTAGTCCGACTCGGATTGCTTTCCATGTAACAATTGACTAGGATTAGATCCTACCTGATTGTAACTCTAGGTCGTCAGTCTATATAAGGTGGCCAGGGACGCCCCCCAAGGTACATCAACTCTTCGCATCCTATACCAGCAATACAATCCACCAGAACACAGGACGTAGGGTATTACTCTCCGGAGACCTGAACCTGTCTAAACCTTGTGCCCTTGTGTTACCATTCGAGCTCTTGGTCTTGCGATCTCTCCCGCCTACAAATCTACCACCTGAGTAACCCCCTAGTGGACTGTCGGTCTCTGAGCAAATGCAAGCAGCAAAGGTCTCTGAGCAAAAGAGAATGCGAAAAAGTTACCCCACCCCCCTCTATTTATAGGCGTGAAGAGGTGCCATTTTGATAACCACGCTCAACGGTAAAAAAGCAAGGGCAAAAGCGATTATTCAGCAACCTTTGCAGCGATTTCCGCTCCAGCGCACGAGGGAGACGTTTTTTATCCTTGATCAAGATCAAATGATTTTTTTGGGAGTTCAGCCCGCTGGAGTAGAACCTCGCCCACAAGGGGCTACTGTTGGGGATCTAGATCGGGAATACTAAACGCCACTCTCGTTGAACCGCCAGCGAATGTAAGCAGTGTTTTCTTAAGTTTATTGCAGGAAATGACGTTTGGACGGAGCAAAGGAAGGCGCGAAGGTCCGGCTTCGTTTTGTGGGATCAAGGAAAAAGGTGCGAAGGTTCAGGACACCTTCGCAGATTGGAGCGGAGGTCCCTTACACCTCCGCTATGGAAGACCAAGTTAACGTGACCCTAGTAGCGTGAATAGCGTGACCCGTTTAGGGTGTACAAGTTAGTTTAAAACTCTTTCTTTACCAAAATGCATAGCATATTCTTGGAATGTAGTGGTTGAGTAAGGGTAAATTCGGTATGTAAAAGTCGGTTGGCCTCCCTATAAAAGGAGAGGACCCCTACTGTACAAGGGTTCACATTTTTGGAGAAATACAAGCCCTAAGAGAGTGTTATTTCCCATTCGTGTGTTCTTTCTTCAAGTGTTTGGTGAAGAGCTTGCTCTGAACCAACACTCACCTATCCAATCTGTCCACTTAACCCCCTGAACAAAATTTAGGCTCACTTTACTCCCTTGAACTATGTCATTTGGTCCAATCTATCCCTAATTAGCTTTCGCTTTTTTGTTTCTCCATGTATGAGTATTTTGAGTTCAAATTTTGTGAGTAGATACAAAACATGATGCCTTATGTTAAAAATTTATACTAAGATTTTTTCAAGGTTATTTTCGTAGGTTAGGAATATTAAATATGAAATTGATCTTAGATATACAAAACTGTATGAAAAGTAATCGTGAAAACTAATGTATTTTTCTAATGTAGAGCATCACGTTATAAGTAGGGGTGGTAAAGGGTCTTGTAATTTAGCCTAACAAATTTAAGAATCGGGCTCAATAAAGATTGGGTTATAATAATATATGATTTTGAGCTAAAAATTGATAGGGCTAAGTTGGATTGTGAAGGAGGCATGAGGGTCATGATCCATTACCACCCCTAGTTATAAGTCAACCGGCAAAATTTGAAATTAAAACTCAACTTGTACGCGAAGAAAAAAAAAGAGAAATATAATTAGAGGTAGATTGGACCAAATGAAATAGTTCAAGAGAGTAAAATGAGCCTAAATTTTGCTTAGGAGGTTAAGTGAATAAAGTAAATAGGTGAGGAGCTAATTTGGTTTTGGGACACAAGGTACCAGAATTATTAGTTATAAATCAGCGATATCCTGGAATCTTCTTCGGGATGGTAGACAACTCTTTCTTTAATCAGTGGCACTGTATTGTTCACCTGCTATTCCTCCACCCAAAAAAATATCGCATCGATTTCATAATGTTTGCTTGGTTCACATACTTAGGTGGCATACTCCTACTGAGAATTGAAGTATGGCCAAACTGTACAAACTTGATAAATCGATAGTTCTTAGTTTGTCTGTCCACCAAAATCAAGAACGACCCGGCTTCATACAAAATTTACTTAGATTTTTAGCCTTTGATTGACGCGAATTGGACAAACATTGTGAAATTGAGGTAGCATCTTTTTTCCAGAGGGAAGGAGGCTCTGCTTAGATTAAAAGAAACCGAGTCCAAGTACATGCACAACTAAACACATTCAAGTTCATTAGCCATGTGTTTCGCGTGTCCTCAATTTACCCAAGCCTCTTGCATATACAACTTTAATAGGAAAAATCTTAACACAATGCTCAAGGTCATAGGGCGAATAATTTTTTTTCTTGCAAGAAGTCAGCACTCCAGGAGCCTTGACGACGCAGCTTATTACTACTCCATCCAATTACTAGTTGAAATTTCAATTCCATCACTAGCTAGCTTAATGCTCACCACCTAATGCACCACCCATGCCCAAAAGCAAAGCCAGTGCGCCGTAACCTATATGTGTTGGAAAACACATGCAGGCGTCATGGGCTAACGCAATCGGAGACGCCTCTTTATTAAGAAAAGCTAGTGGTGTGCGGGTAGATCAGATACGCAACCATGCATGAACCACAAAACAAAAGGAAGAAAAAAGAAAAGACAAACGGGGCGGCTAAATTTCCAAAAAGCTGGGATAGAAATAAGACATGGAAACGAGGTAGAAAGAAGGAAGAAACAAAAGAGGAGCGGAAGGAAGCAAGGGAATGAAGGTTTGAGATAAGCTCTCGAATTTGGATTATGCAACGGTAAAGAGCAGGAGCAGGCAACGCAAAGCGGCTGCCGAATCCGACCCGACCCTGCGCCGGGCAGCCGCCGTCGACCCCACTTGTGCGCGGCGAGGCTTCTCCTTTTAACCCGTGCTGCCACCGCTCGGCAAGACGGCTACGGGGTGTTTGGATCTGAAGCTAAAGTTTAGTCTGTGTTACATCGGATATTCGGATGCTAATTAGGAGGACTAAATATGAGTTAATTACAAAACTAATTGCAGAACCCTTAGGCTAAATTGCGAGACGAATCTATTAAGCCTAATTAATTCATCATTAGCGAATGTTTACTGTAGCACCATAGTGTCAAATCATGGACTAATTAGGCTTAATAGATTCGTCTCGTGATTTAGTCTAGGGGTTGTGAAATTGATTTTGTAATTAGCCTATGTTTAATACTCTTAATTAGTGTCCAAACATTCGATGTGACAGGGACTAAAATTTAGGCCCAGGATCAAACACCCCCTACGGCGAGGAAACCGCACGGGACCATCCAGTCAGTCAGGTGTCGGGCTCCTGACGGCGCAACGGGCAAAAAAACGCCAACTCGAGTTCAAAGCCCCTCTCCTACTCTCTGTCCAGGGCACGGAATCGCTGGATCATGAGGATCGTGCCGGTTTTATCCAAGCCGGATAGATGATCCTTGCAGGAGGAGTAAATTCTGAACAGAGCAGACGTGCACTCTCAAATGGACAATATTAGGCTGGGCCGGTGATCCTTTTTTGCAAATTTGAATTTCGCGTGGTCAAAACCTCAACCAAACTGCTCTATGCGCGGTTCGAGTTTTTCTTTCACAAAAAGGATAAAAACATAATAAAAGCACTAGTATTATCCAGAATCCGGAATCTAAAATTTGCAGCAGCGGATTCACACAAATTAAGTTGGTTCCTTTAGTCCATGGACTAAAGTTTAGTCCATGGACTAAAGGGTGTTTGGTTCCATACACTAAAATAGACTAAAGTCCATAAATGCTATTGAACAAAAATACTTTTACCTTTCTTCCCCCTACCCCTGGTATCCCTACGCGCAAAAAAGCATCATCCCAGGATACCCCTGGTATCCCTACGCGCAAAAAAGCATCATCCCAGGATCGCATCCCCGGATCTGCGGCCCGTCCATGGCGGATCAAGACGCGGCGGAGGCGGCGTGGCCCCCTTGGACCTCCCTCCTGCTGCGGGTGCTGAGCCAGCGGTGGACCTGGGTTGCGCTCTTCCTCGCCAGCGCCGTTCCAGCTGCTTCTCCGGCGATGGGAACCCCGCGGAACCCCTCACGGAGGAGAAAGCCGTGGCCTTGGAGCCGCCACCGGTGTGGCCGTGGGCATCCATGGCGCTGTCGTGGAGGTGGCGGTGGAGGAGCAGGAGCGCGCCCACTTGCATCTACGGCCGGTTGTGACGGCGCTGTGCGGCTTGGGGCAGTTGATGCTGTCGGCGCACGGCCCGGGCCGACGACGGGGGCAGCGGGTGGCGGGAGCTAGGCGGCAGTGCAGCGGGAGGGAGGTCGACGGTGATAGGCGAGAAGGCGGCGGGGGGCTGGGTGGGAGGTCGACGGTGATGGGTGGGAAGACGGCGGGGGCCGGGCGGGAGGTCGACTGCGGGGGCGGGGGGTGGGAGTGCGGCGGGAGGGAAGGGGGCGGCGACTGCGGTGGGCAGGAGGGACGCTGGCGGCAACGGTGGCGTGCAAGAGGGCGGCAGGGGTCGGGCGGGAGGGGACCGAGCGGCGGGGCCAGGCGGGCGCGAGGGGAGACGGCATTAAACGAGGGGTATGGGTGTCCAGGGCACCAGGGCACCCTTTAGTCCATTTTAGGTGGGTTTTGTGGACAGTAGTCCTTGTGTTTGAGACTTTAGTTTACCTGGGGGTGTTTGGTTCTCTTTGCTTAGTTTTAGCACGTGTCACATCGAATGTTTAGACACTAGTTAGAAGTATTAAACGTAGACTATTTACAAAACCCATTACATAAGTGGAGGCGAGGGGGCCGGACGAATCTATCCAGCCTATTTAATCCATTATTAGCTAATGCTCGCGGTCGCAGGAGGTTGTCGAATCATGAGATTTTCTTAGAGT
>NC_028454.1:29828066-29852846 GCF_000263155.2 Setaria italica | reverse complement strand
GATGGGGATAGCACCTGGGCTGACAACACGCTGCCCTTCTTAAAAAAAGATTGACCTACCGGAAATAGGCGGATAAGATAACGCGCACACCATTACTGGCCGCCCACCATTTAACCCTCCTTTCATGCCGCGCATTAAATGGGGTCGACTCGGGTCAGACCCGCGCCGCGGAAATTGCCGGCGATGCGGATCGGACGGCGGCCAACCCCGGCGACCCACCGCACGCGACCCACGACGGGCGGCCAACCGGGGCAATCCCGTCCAAACCCACCCCTCCCCGCTAATGGCAACCAAAAAGAAACGAAAACGAGCCGGGAGCCCACCACCCGTCCTCCCTCCCTCCCTCCCTCTCTCTCCACCAGCTCCTCTCTCTCCCTCTTATTCCCCCTCCCGGAGCGCTCGCGCGGACCATTAGGAGGAGGAAGAAGAGGAGAGAGGGAAAGAGAGGGAGCCCTAGCCCTGCCCTGCGCGCCGGCGTCGCCAGGGTTAGGGTCTCCCCCCACGCTCCGCGGTTCCTTGCGCCATCCCTTCGCCGGCTCTCCCCGCTCTGGCCGATCCGCCCGCCCGACAGCGCGGGGGCGCCCTGCGGCGCGTGTGCCATCCGGACTCCACGGCGCGGCGCGGAGCAGCCGGCCAATGCCGCGTGCCTGACCATCGGTTTGGGGATTCGTTCCGTTCGGAGCTGGCCAGCCGAGCTTGCCGGTACGGCCCGTCCCAGGAGGTTTGCTGCGAGATCCGGCCGCCGGCGAGATGCAGCACGATCAGCGCAAGAAGGTGGGTCTCGGATCGAGAGATCCCGCTCCGTCTCGAGCATTTCGCAGCTGAGTTTCGGGCCGCGGTTGAGCTTGTTTCCTCCGGGATTGAGCTGCCTGCTTCGTTGGGTCATTTGGGTCTCCGTCCGCCGACAATAGTCTTTTTTCTTTCTCCCCATGTTTGGTCCATAATTTTGTTGTTTCTCAGGGTCTAATGTCTTTTTAACTGATTTGAAGACCTTACATGCTGTTCTCCCTCATTTCTGTGCCGTGTCAACTCCAGAGTTTGAATTTCCGTGGCTACTTATTTTCGAGAAAGGTCAATTTTTCGGCATGTTTCTGTTGACCGCTAGCCGTTGCCGATCTTTTCCCTCCTCCGTACTTTCAATGCTTGCTATGATTATGTCCTCCTTCAAGACTGCTTGCTTCTACATACGGAATGCGTTTTCGGCATCCGCGCCGTACCACGTTGAGTTCTGAAATCTTCTGTCCATTTTGGGAAAAAGGAAGGTGAAATTTGTTGCGTTCTTGCTGCAGCAGCTATTAATTTACATTCAAAAAAGTTGTCTGCGTCCTGTGGCCTCGAGACGCAACCCCGGGGCCGTTGCTTTTTTCCTTGTCGGTGGGCAAAGCTATTGCTTTTTCTTGTGGGGTTTGCCCCGATCTGTGTACGAACATTTGACTTTACAAGATTTTGTGTGCGTAGGATTTCAGTTTTTGTCAACGAGTGCTTAAAGATCTTGCTTGTGAAGGCAGTCTTGGTATGCAAAACAGTTGAATTTTGCGACCATTCCGTGATGCTAGTTCTAAATTCCCAATGACTGCCCTTCTGAGTTTCGGCCATTACAACCATCTGGATACCTGCAATTGTGTTTATAAACAAACAATCGTGTCATTTCCAGTGTCCGGGTTATGCCGCATTTTGCATATGATTGAGAGGGCTGACGGTCCATTGATAATTAAAGCCTCTTTGATGTGGGGAGCTTAAACGGTTGATTATACATACTTTAGTGATTCAATTTTGCTAAAAAATTGCAGAGTTCTGCGGAGGCAGATTTTTTCACAGAGTATGGGGACGCAAGTCGATACAAGATTCAGGAAGTCATTGGTAAGGGGAGCTACGGGGTAGTATGCTCCGCAATAGACGTCCACACAGGAGAGAAAGTAGCGATCAAGAAGATACATGACATCTTTGAGCACATATCTGATGCTGCTCGGATTCTCCGCGAGATCAAGCTTCTGAGACTCCTAAGACATCCGGACATTGTTGAGATCAAGCATATTATGTTGCCTCCATCAAGAAGGGACTTCAAAGATATATATGTTGTTTTCGAACTTATGGAGTCTGATCTTCACCAAGTTATCAAGGCTAATGATGACTTGACGAAGGAACATTATCAATTCTTTCTCTACCAATTGCTCCGGGCTCTGAAATACATTCACACAGGTAGGGAGATTGTTTCAGTCAGATCTACATGGTTTTGCTTGGAAAATAGGTTACATGTCATCAGAAATGTTATCGCGTGCTTTGCAGTAAAATTGCATCTGAGGCATTGCCTTCCATTAGCTATTTTTACTGTGCGTCCTTTCACTTATGGTTGGTGTAACCTGCATTAGGCAATTGATAATTCAATTATCCAGTCATCTCCCATATAGTATTTTACATGATAACTGCCAATTTTAGTTTATAGCTAAAAAGATTGGTTTCAATTTTTCAAATAGTGCTTTCAACAAGCTTGTAGCTTCAAGTGCCCCTAGGATATTAAAGGTATACTATTCTTTTTAGTTTTTATCACATTTTCATGTGTTGGAAGGAACAATAAATCAGGTTTACTAAAAACATAAATATTTTATTTCCTCGTTATTTTGTATATTTTTTATTGAATAACTAATTAACTATGATTTTGCCTTTTTGGAAGCTCAGTAGCCACTAACTCACTACATTATGAAGATCTTGTCTTGTAGTTTAGTATAGAAAGTTCGTGCAGTCAGTAATTGAATGAAATGCTTAGGAAGAAATTGTAGCGTAATTAACTAATGTCACATGGATTGTTATTGCACCCTCTATGGTGTTGGCTTAGTAAATCTATAGTAGGCTAGAGATATTTTAAATTCCTTACAAATCCAATTTTCGGTTTGAGAAACTATATCGAGTAGGGTATTCATAGGTCTGGATCCAAAGAATAGTTATAAAAATGGGTTGATGTGGCACTCTTGTGATGACTTCTTTCTAACTCATCTTTATTATAGAGAACTAAGAAGATCAGATTTCTAATTGTTCTAACACTGGCTCATTTGAAGGTGTTCTATTTTGCTGTAAGCAATTGGTATAAATAATCTGGGTAGATGCTACTTTTTTCTGCCTACGGTCTTTGCTGACAGTATGTGGATGTTACTGCAGCTAATGTTTATCATCGGGACTTGAAGCCAAAGAATATATTAGCAAATTCTAACTGCAAACTGAAAATTTGTGATTTTGGACTAGCACGAGTTGCATTTAGTGATACCCCAACAACGATCTTCTGGACGGTATGTTCTGTGAAATATTTTCCCTCTCTTAGTTTTGTTCACTTTTTTTGTTTTGGCTTGTGAATGTGAGCTGGTCTCAATGATGTTTATCTGTTGTCTGTTCATTTGCCTGCAGGATTATGTTGCAACAAGATGGTACAGAGCACCAGAGCTCTGTGGATCCTTCTTTTCAAAGGTAATCTTTGTGGCACATCGCAATATCTTCTTGGTGGAACTTTTATCGTTCATTAAGCTGAAACAAATAAAGGTCAATTTTGATTATGGTTCATCAACCTTTTGATGGTAATAGCTCTCATACAGACAGTGATAAAACAGTAAATAACCATGCCATTGATATGTATATTTTCAATTTTTTTTATTTTTTTCCAATTCTGATGTTGTTAATACAAACAAGTTATTCCCATTGCAGTATACACCAGCCATTGACATTTGGAGCATTGGTTGCATCTTTGCTGAGGTGTTAACAGGAAAACCTTTGTTTCCTGGTAAAAATGTTGTCCATCAGTTAGATCTGATGACTGATCTTCTAGGCACGCCATCCATGGATACCATTTCTCGGGTATGGTACATATTAAATTAGCGAACCTTATGTAGCTTCTCTCTTGAGCATGAATTGAAGGCATCAAAGTCTGTTATAAATAGTTCCTTTCTATTTCTAGGTCCGGAATGAGAAAGCAAGAAGGTATCTAAGCAGCATGAGGAAGAAAGAGCCAATCCCATTCTCGCAGAAGTTTCCCAATGCAGATCCTTTAGCATTGGATCTTTTGCAAAGGCTTTTAGCATTTGATCCAAAAGACCGTCCAACTGCAGAACAGGTAATTATGTTGTTCTGGATGTACAACTCTCGTCAGCTCAGTTTATTTCTCTCTTCATCACTAAGTCTTGTATCTTCAGCTTGTTGTGTGTAAACAGTTACATTTCTTTGGAATCATGACTATTTTTTTTTCAGGCACTAGCTCATCCATACTTTAAAAGTCTAGCCAAGGTTGAGCGAGAGCCATCCTGTCAACCAATCACAAAGATGGAGTTCGAGTTTGAGCGTAGAAGAGTGACAAAAGAAGACATAAGGGAGCTGATATTCCGTGAGATATTGGAATATCATCCGCAATTACTCAAAGACTACATCAATGGCACGGAGAGGACAACCTTTCTGTACCCAAGGTTGGACCACTTGTATAGTTGAACATACACGTGGTGCTTTTGCACATTCATGTGTTGTTTTTTGTATTAATTGTACCAATTGCTACCAACTGCAACACTTATTCACCTGTCCTTGTTTATACAGTGCTGTCGACCAATTTAGGAAGCAATTTGCTCATCTCGAAGAAAATAGCGGAAACGGCCCTGTGATTCCAATGGAAAGAAAACATACTTCTCTTCCTAGGTAACCTTTGAATTTTTATACTCTGTACTCTTCATTGTATTGCATACTTACATGGCACTAGAAGAAAACACTTTGAGTACTCATGATGGGATCTTTAGGGTGCTTTGTTTTGGCCTATACTAACCGGTGAAATAATTGTTTTTGGAATTTATATGGATAAGGACCACACATCGAAACACCTACATGTGCTGATCTGCTACACCTAGAGAGACCTAATGACAATGCTGTTTTATATAGCCTTGGCAGCAAAGGTGAACCAGTCACTGACATGAAATCAGAACACATTAAAATTCAGTTACTGAAGTTAGAATGTCAATGAATATACTTGCTGCTATGTTGTGGTACTCCCTCCGTCCCAAAGTATAGGTCGCTTTGGATTTTCTAGGTACATAGCTTTCTATGCACCTAGATGGCTAGATACACAGTAAAACTATGTATCTAGTGACTTATAATTTGGAATGGATGGAGTACTAAACGAACACAGTACTAAATGAGTAACAACTAGGCCCAGATTGAAATGTCAGGAACCGAGACACAGAAGCAACCAATCAACAGTTGCACTGGAACTTTATACTGTCAGCAGAATAAAGTGCTATAATTCTTACACTGAAGTTATGGTTGATTTGTATACATTTAGAATAACCATGCGTGAATCTTGTTTGCATTCATAGTTAATTCATCCTTTTCCTTCCCTATTCACTTCTTCTTTTTACTTTTTAAATGGTTAACCATTTCCTTTTGCAGGTCTACTATTGTTCACTCTGCTCCAATTCCTGTCAAGGAACAACCTCGTATCGGCCCATCTAGGGAAAAGCCTTCATCTGATGAGTCTTACAAAAATTCAAGGGAGACGGAAAAATATTCTGGCAATGTTTCGAGAACGGCTCCACAAAGAGTGCCAACAGGTAAAATTTTGTTAATATGTCATACAAATGGTTGTCTGGTATTGGTCTAACCATGTAATGCCTCTATGTTTATAGCGAGACCAGGAAGGGTTGTTGGTCCAGTAATGCCTTACGAAAATGGAAACACCAAGGATCACTATGATGCACGGAGGTTGGCAATGAACTCAGGATATCCTCCCCAACAACAAATCCCACAAACATATGGTTATTATCAGACACCTGGCAAGCCGGCTTGCTCTGAGCCGTTGCAGGCTGAAAGGTACACGCTGCATCAGCAGGCCTATGCTTGCGCTAACAGTACAACTGTGTCTGATGTTGCTCTGGACATGAGAGCACCCCCTTTTCACCATCTATCGGCAGGGCCGAAAAGTGACTCTTCTGATAGGTTAACAGCAGATACAAGCTTGTACACGAGATCGCTCAACGGCATCACTGCTACTGCTGCTGGAGTGGCAGCAAGTGCTCACAGAAAGGTGGGTGTAGTTCCGTTCGGCATGTCAAGGATGTATTAGCGGTCGAATCATGGTGAATCCTACATGCCTTGATGAAACTCTGCTGGCCAATGGTGGCAGAACATTGAGAAAGAAGCAGGACTCAAACCCTGGCTGGATGCGGGATGCCAGATGCCGCTAGGTTTAGAGTGCAGAGCAATCCAAGGTTGACTGACCTGTCTGGTCGGGAAACACCATCGGCGGTATTGAAGCTTATCAGCATTTCTGTTTAGGCCATCAACTTGTATCTGCCTGTGCTTTGAGTAGTGTGCCCTTTGGTTGCACACTGAAGGGGGGTAGTGCAGCGGCTTGTACTCTGGGCAATTTAGGCGCCAATTTCTTTTCTAGAGCGAGGAGAGAGAAGGGAAAGGAAGGAACACTAACGTTTTTAAATGTTGTATAGACATATTTCTCATATATCATATATCAATGTGCTACATCAGAATGACTTAAGAAAGATACGACATACAGCGCAAATTTGCTTGGTTTTAAGTGGCTAATTTGCTATTCGTTGCCAGGTTTTCTTAACTATCAATTTTTGCAGACTGATCTTGAAGACTTGAACTAACTTCAGGAATATGTTACCCTTTAATCTGGAACTATATTAGGTGTGGTGTCCTAGTTATCGGTAGGTAAAAATTGAGCATTCGTTTGTTTCAGTTGAGCTGTCCATCTCAGCTAGAGTCATCTGCAAGACTTCAAAGCCCAGTTCAGTCTCGGTATTGCTTTCAAGCAACATAAAAGGTCACGGACTATCACCGCGTCTGCGGTTGCTTCAGCGTCAGATGCTATCATGTTTGTTTCCCTCCTATCTCGAAGGATTGGCGTCTACTCTTATTTTGTTTCGTAGACTTGAAAATTTGCAGAATGCTATTTTGAAAAAAAAAATACGATAAATACTAGTATACTCTGCATGCTTTGACTTTTTTATTTTGCAGTCAAAACTTTGGAAGGAGGCGGTGAATTTTGACTAGGGGTGTTCGTGTCATCTGGTCAAGATTGTCCTGGTCATTGTTTGCCAAATCTTGTAAGGTTTGCGATCTTATTTACCTTATTTATTAAACAAATGTGAGAATGTACAGTAGCTACGCAGTAACTCCTTACCTAGTAGACAAAGTAATACCAGTACAGCAACAGTATATTGAATATATATGGTGTTACTGGGACTGGGAACACGTTAGCAGAACACAACAAAAGAAGCTGCATCCAAGCTCACAAGATCGAACAGCAGCATAGCACCAAACACCATTAAACTACCGAGTCAAAGTCGGACTGGCTCTACGGCGGATTGTTCAGGACGTTGACGACTGCGCGCCCGCTCCGGCGAACGGCCCCGTCTGCAGCACCCAGCCCTCGATCATCGCCTGCGCGGCCGGCCGGTTGTCGCCGGCCGCCATGTGCCCCGCCCCGACGATGACCACGTTCGCTAGGGTGCCCGACCTCTGCACGTAACCGGCGAGCCGGCCGCTCTCGAGCCGCCACACGGCGCGGTCCGCGTCCAGGAACGCAGGCAGCCCCGGCCACTCCAGCTCCCGCACCCACGCCTCCACGGACGCCGGCGCGCTGTGCAGGTCGAACACGCCCTGGAACAGCAGCACCCGCGTGGCGCCGCCGTCCCGCGCCAGGACGGCCTCGACGTCGCCCTTGACGCTCCTCATGATGTCCTCGGCAAGCGCCTCGGACACGGCCTTGCTGCACCGCACCCACACTACGTCGCGCCGGGCGCCGAGCGCCGCCTTGGCCTCGTCGGTGTTTAGGAGGTTCAGGAGCGGGCGCGTCGGGTACGGCCGCTCGCGCGCGTAGTTGAAGGGCGTCGCCACGCCGGTGACGTTCCGGAGGAAGCTTATGATCCTGTTCCTCTCCCTCCTGGCGCCCGTCCAATTGCCGGCCCTCACGAGGCTCGCCGTCCTGTTCTGCATCGCCTCGACGGAGGTCTTCTGCTTGGCGTTGATCAGCCCGGCGAAGTAGGCCTGGTCGGCGTGCACGGTAACCTGCGCGACGGGGTGCGTCATGCCGTTGCCGATGGCGATGCCCTGCAGGTTCACTCTCCGGCCCGCGGGGAGCTTGTCGTTCGCGTCGAGGATGTGCTTGGCGGCCGCGGGGATGTACTTGCCGGCGTAGCTCTCGCCGGCGAGGAACAGCGGGCGCGCGCGGAAGCTCTGGTCGAGCGCCATGAACGACTGGAGAGCCGCGAGGAGGTGCGCGGCGATGGTGGGCTCGTCCCTGGGGATGTCTGCCTCGGACGCCGGCGCGCTGAAGCCGGAGCCGAGCGGGTTGTCGATGAAGATGACGCCGAAGCGGCGATTCCAACGGTTCCGGTTGCGCGAGAGCCCTGTGGAGTTGAGGAGGAGGTAGGGGCCGAGCTCGGCGAAGTTGCCGATGAGCGAGGAGCACCCGGGCCCGCCTTGTAACCATACGAGCAGCGGTGCGGCGGTCGGAGGTGCGGTGACCGGGTCAGTGGCCTCGTAGAAGGCGAAGTAGAGGGAGTTGGTGGAGGTGACGTTGAGGTAGCCCGACTTCGTTGGGCGCGCCCTCGCCGGGAACCTCTGAGCCGCCGCCGGGCTAGTGCTCGTGGTCACCGTCAGGACGAGGACGAGGAGGAGAGCGGCGGTGGCGACGCGAGAAAGGAGCCACGCCATGTTTGTGGCTGTGGTTGCGCGACAGCGTTGTGAGCGTTGACTGGAACGGGGCGGGTGAGACGACTGCTGGGCTACTGGCTGCTGCTGTGAAGGTCCGGCGCAATATTTATGACACTTAGAGTAGACTGTTGAACATTAGTGACAATTTGTATTTTGTTTGTGCCTGTGACATCTTGGATGATGTATTGATGCACGCACGTTGAGATTAAAGGATCAAAAACACTTGACAGACGAAAGCATTGCATAAAATGGGGGCGGCTAGGACTACTGGCTGCTGCTGGGAAGATCCAGCTCAGTATTAACGAATTGAGGACTTAGTTGGAAGGCAGGGAATTTGGAATCAAGAACCAGTTATCAAACAGAAATAAGACCATGAAAATTCTACAGAACGGGGAAATCGAGTCCAGTCCCCACCACAAGAAGCCACAATATTGGACTCTGCTTTAAAAGCAGGATACGGAATGGAACCTACACAAACTCACGTTATAAGCTCTCATAAGCAAAATTGCACTCAGATCACTTATTCAGCACTAGTGTTCGTTTCTGTACAATGATCTGTGACACCGAAAACCGAAGAAACATACATATACAAGCCATTTTCATTGCCGACTGCAGTTTATGCTTGCTACTTGTAACAGCTAACATAACATAAATGGTGAATCCTGATCCTATACCTAATTTCCCAAGAATGGCCTGCACCATGTGGAGCGAACCTAACATCACGGGCAGGTTCGATCACCAGATGAAATGATTAATTCTGTTCATGATTGTCGTGGAAGGTCTTTGAGATCATTGGCCTAACATCCTCTGCGTCCACAAGGCTCTCCAGGAACGGGAGTAACTCGACCAATTCCTGATCTGAGGGGTCATCAAACCAGCTCTTGATTGGTATGCCGTTATCCACTTGCAACTGGAAAACCTGGAAGAAGAAATGGTTCAAGTAATCAATAAAAAATAATAAATGTATGCTGTGTGTAAATACTTTAGGAATAAGAGCAGAAAAAAACTGATGAAGAGAGAAACTTTAGTCTGCCACCTCTAATTCAGAAGTAAGTACACGCCAAGATATTACAGTATATAGTGCTAGATTTACCAGCTATCAGGACAAAAACAAAATACCAGAAGGGCAACATTTCTACCAGTGCTGATAAAGCATAAATCTTATATCTTGGAAGGGATGCTACCTGTGGAGTATTGTCAACTATTGCAACTTTTGCCAAGTCGACCCCTAGAATTGTCAAGTCCTTTGTATAACATCCGTCAGAAAATAAACAGGAGTCACGGTAAATCCGTTTTGAAATATATTTCCCATCAGGATCAAGCCTATCTATAAGCTGCTCAGCGTAGATTCTCTGACTAGCTGTGAAAATGACAACCTCAAACATCTGAGCAACCTTCTCAAGAAACATCTTCAAGTGAGGCCTTTTTCTCACATAGACTGTATGATTTTTCATATTAAAGAAAACTTCTAGAGTAAAATCAGCATTGTCGCAGTGATCCAATGTTGAATGTACAAGGGTCTCTGCATATGAGAAATGGGTTAGACTATCTTACAAAGAAAGTATGGCAGTAATAATATCATACCACAACTGAATTTCACAATTCTGATCATGACAGATGAATAGTATACAAATACTTACTAAAAAAATAACAATGGCATGGCAGCAGCAAAAGCATACAGTACAAAACAGTAACACTGTAATTAATGCATCGACGAAACAAAAATCAGATGGGTCTCAGAACAAATGGAAGGAGAACAGATATTCAAAAGTACCAGAAAGAAAAAAAATGTCAAAAGTAAGATTGCATAATGTGAAGTGAGTGCCTGCTCACCATCCAAATCCAGCACAAGAGTCACATGTTTTGTTCTCACTGGTGTTTTTGTTAAGCGACTGGGCGAATCGACATCCATTAAATCAGGCAGACCTCTAGAAAGTAGCTTTTGATCAAGATATTCAGTTTCAACCACATCTCCAGTGGCAGAACTACTACTTTCAGTTTCTGAGTCTGTTGGTTTTGTCTGAAGGTACAAGGATGTTTCATCAGGATCCAGTGTAGTGTGGTCTACCGGAACCTCATTGCTAGTGTTATTCGATTCCGGTGTGTCATCTAGAGACAAGCGAGCCACAGGTCGCTCTACCATGTCAACTAAATTCATACAGTCATTGTAGTTGTATGAAGTACTAACTTCATTTGTAAAACCCATTAAACTATCAAACTGGAGAGAAGAAAAGTTTTCTGTGACATAGAAGTCCAGAACATCCCAAACTTGGAATTCAGTTGTAGTGTTGTATCCTTCATCATTGCCACTAAGTATCAGGTGAAGGAACTCGGTGCTTTCGTCCATTGCTGAAATTGACAGATAAAGAAAAGAAAAGACAAAGAAGAAATGGTCAGGGCCAACCAAATGTCATATAGTCGGACAATAATTGGATGAACCAAAAAGCACAATGCAGCCAAGATATCCAACACGGGAACTTAAATGTGAAACCTGGAAAACAGATAGAGATGGGAAGCCAAATGTGTTACCTGCAGCATTGTAGTTTATCTCTTTCAACTGAAGGTCACTGTAGATTGGATCTGGGGAGAGGATACTCTCAAGGTCAGATGATGATGGACCCTGAAAAATATTTAGTAATAGTTTTAATATTCCATACTCCATAGCATCTAAAAATATAATACACAAAATAATGATGCAGTTTTTCTGTAGGAATTCACATGATGTTGGTAACAACAATCAACCAGTTCACTTTTACTGATACACCATTAATTTGTTTCTAAGCAGAGTGCTCAGAGCTCAAAAATTGAGAGCACTAGCAGCTGCATTAGGACAGGTCAAATCTTGATCACGAACTAGCACCATCCTATTAATTATTCAGCAATATGAGTTGCACAAAACAACATCAGTAATAGAGAATAGTTCATGATTTACAGTCACAAATACTGGATAATATACCTATAACAAATCTCAGCCATGGTATTATGATTTAGGAAAAGTGCATAACATTTAATTGGATTTGTCCCACTTCAGCCTAACGCCTTTACGATTTCAAATATAACATTTGTTCAACAAGGAGATTCAAAATCAAAGCTGTCAAATGTATATGCATTCAACACCGCTACTAGCAAAAGAAATTGCTCAAAACTAACTGAAGCTTTTAAATATAGAGTCTAGGAAATCAAAAGAGAAGTTAAGGGAACTAAATCCAAAATGATTTAATTGAGGAAGTTGCTTGAAGATTAAGTGGTAGCTGCTCTGGTATTATATCTAACCTGTATGAACTATGAAGCACATAAAAGATGCTTTGTGGTTGGCTGTAATTATGAATGGTGTCATGTCATGGGCTGGTTTGTGTCTTTTTATCCCATTCTTCCATGTATTTGTAAAATCACAGTATGAAGTATGAACTCAATTAACTCGCTTCTGAGAATTAGAAGCCAATAAGCAAACGAAAAACAAGAAAAGAGAAGGTGAGAAGTAAAATTACGCTAATGTTTTGTGGAACTTTACAAAAGGAAAATAAAGACTAGTTACCATGGATCTAGGGCCGCATGACAACAATGGAAGTGGTAGCAAACTGGTGGTTGCTGCATCCGATTCATCCTGCAATAAGCTGATTTCCATGATTTCGGTGTTTTCCCCTGACACTTCGGCAGTGCAGCACACTGTAAACAGGGGGGAAGTTGTAAGACATACACTTCTTGCAGTCAAGCCATAAGCTACTAGATAAAATAAAAACCCCCTATACTAGATTACCCATGACATCATTCACGTATCTTAATTTTAACACATTAACTATAATTTGCCCTTTTGCATTTTGACACAACAAAGATGCTTCTGGTTCTAGCTTATAAGCTACAGCTAGCTGAGTCAAATTGACATTTCCTCCCAATCCAAACAACAAGATCTAAAATATATTTACACAAAATCTCGTAGAACTCCAAAACTAGATTATTGCTTGAAGAAGACAAAAACTTTCTTAGAGAAACTTTCTGTGAGCTTAGCGCAGTAATTTTTTTGGGTCTAAGTTGGAGATGGTGTTACTGATCATATATGGATATCAGGCTCTTTCTGTAGTACAATATGAAGAGAATGGTTCCTTTGATGTTAAAAATACTGCTAAGTCAAAATCCGAACAGTGTCAGTTCCAATAATATGGCAAGAACTGTTTTTTATGCATTCCAGTAATGTATTTATCACACAGTTACAGGCTACACAGGTGCAGGCAATAGCATGACTGATATATACTCCAAGCAGGAAAAGCAGAATTCACTGGCAGCACGAAAGATGAAAATGAATCTAGTGGGGTAGATGAGACTGGAAAATATGCAGACTTTACCATTTTGATGACTTATTAGAGTTGACCCCACTGCTGTTTTATCAAGTGTAGTGTCTTGAGGGTGTGAATGTTCCAGTGTATCAGTGGTCTTGCAAAATGTATGAAGCTCCTGTGTCCCTAAACAGTCGTTGCTTAACATTTTATTCATCCTTAATGCAAGTATTTGCAAAAAGCATGTTCAAAGTACTGCAGTTCCAGTAGGAAAAGGCCAACTGTTGAAACATTTGATATCACTAAAGACATTAGTGGGGGGAAATTGAAAACGTTAAACTATATACAGCCTAGTGTAGTGAAAGAACATACTTAATCACTAATCAGTCTGTTTTAGAGGGCGAGCCATGAATTGATTTTACATAGAAAAAAAAAGATTTTGTGAGGCCACATGGCTGAACAAAGCAAGTCATGTAAAGTGTAATGATTATCGACGAAACAGGAAGAAACTATGCTTTTTTGACTGAACACTACTAATTAACAAAAAAAAACTCTAATTCAAACTTGAAAGCAGTTGTCACATCTCGCACGCCTAAAGCATATAGCAATCTAGCAAGTGAATTCGCGAAAGCAAAACATGCCCCTAATACTCTGGGATCCTTTGGTAGCAAGTAACAACTCTATCGCTGCCATCTCCTTCCCCACCCCCTTTCAAGAGCCAGCACAAATCTTGCTGCCATCTGCTTGCAAGGACTGAAAAAGGAAAATCGGAGCCGAAATATACCATACGTCAAAGCAGCAACGAACCCCATAAAATTCCCCACATCACATCGCATAAAGAGGCGCTCACTTCACCCCCTCGCCGTCGGCAAATCATCGAGCAGGAAATAGGCTCACGGGTCACGAGTGGAGGAAAAAAGTGCAGAGACGGGAGACCAGTCCAACAACCTTCACCGCACATCTATTCTCAGCTCAGAGTCTGAACTCACACGATCGTACTGTATTTGGGTAACTCAATTCATACGCGCGCGCGCGCACGCACACAAAGTTCCGCTTTCGGCAGCTCGCCGAAATCTCCTCGTGTTCGTGCTAAACCCCCCCCCCCCCCCCCCCCCCCCCCCCAAACAAAAATCCCCACTAAATTCACCAGCAGAAGCAGCCCTCCCCAGCTCAATCACACACGATACAGCCGAGTAAACGGCTAAACGCACCGATACTACACCAAAGATTAGTCAAGAACTCCACGAACACGAAACCTTGGACCGAGACAAAGCGAGAGAGGCGAGGAGAGACACGTACCCAGGCAGCAGCGAGCTCGCAGCGCCGCCGACCCCTCGCTGCTTGTAGTCTTGCGGCAGCACGACAGGCTCTCCTCGCTCCTAACCTTGCTCCGGCAAGAACAGTGAGAATCGGAGAGAGCAGCCGAGGAAGGGGAAGGAGGCAGAAGGGAAGCAAGCTAGCAAGCGCGCAAGAGGCAAGCGCACAGGTAGGGGACAGCTCGATCGCTCGCTAATCCCGCACCACATAATCTATGCGACCGATCCGCGTCCGCTGAGAGCAGTCCTAGCTCCTGATAGCAAATTCCACCGACAGGTGGGGCACTTCTCCTCGGGCCCACTCTAGCGCGACTCTACGGGTAGGATTTCAGGTGGACTTTGCATTTTCAGGGTGGGTTGCGGCTCTTGCCCCTCCGCCATCATTTCCCCTCCGCCTCCGTTACGGCAGACGAACCTAACACGTTACTGACTTGTGGGGTCAGAAATACTTGGCCCCATACGTCAGCCACGCAACTAGGTTGTCTATCTAGTGGGTTTAAGCTACTCGGGGCCGATGGGTACACGTGGACGGCAAGGATGCGGTAGCTCATCATGCCGGGCGGAGTCCATCCGTTTATTTATAGCGCCTGGTCCTACTTTATCAGGTCGGCATACTAGTCTTACGCGTCGCTGCGATATCTCACTGACATGCTGGGAAATCGCACATGGGACCCTAGGATCAGTGATAGGAGCTAGGCGGATGTTTGCGGATGATGCAATTGATGGAGTTGTGGGGTACACGTGGACCAGGGGACGGCGCTTGATCTTCTGCTCCCTGCCTGCGGCCGCATCCACTGGTTCGCCACCGCGTGGCACGTCGGCCCGGGCCGGAGAGCCTACCGCGCGTGCGGCCGCCGCCGTGTCTGCCGTCCGCGCGGACGACAGGACGGGGGAACGGAAGCAACGGCGCGGCGCGCACGTGCGACCCGGACTGCGGGTCTTGACTCTTGTCCGGGGCTTTTCTATCGTGACAAGGGTTAGGGGTTAGGGCCATGGAGGAGCTGCTGTAATCACTTGGTCAACCTCAACCTTGCCTGAATGCTAGTGAAAAGAAGTACACTTTGCTTTTCCATAGATATTTCTAACCGGCAATCTTTAAAAAGGGAAAAGGAAGGCACTTCTTCTAACAAAAGTGCACAAAACGATGCGCTCCTTTTGAAAGATAAAACTAGGCAATTATTTTGTTGGTAAAATATGACTAGAATGACCCTGGTACGCATAGGTAATAGGTGTAAGAGTTGTTTGAGAAACATGAGAGAAGATGTCTCGAAGCAAATGTTCATGGATCTTTTCTATTACGAAAAATTGAAAATTTTTAGTACATGCATCAACATTATTACTAAGAGGCTACTTGATTGATAACTATAGAAAGCCACGCAAACTAGTTGCGCGCCACAGTCTGTGGCGGCAAAAATCGACGCTTAAGGTTTAGCGGTCGTGGCGCGAAAAAAAATTGCAGAACTAATGGAGAGTTGTGCGTGCCAAAAACAAGTAATCAACCGAATACTTTCCTAATTTGTTGTGGCTGTGAACCAAGCATCCCAAGTGCACTGCATATAGCCTATGTGTTGTAATCCTATTTGAAATATGGGAACTATAAAGACTTCTCAAGAAAATCTATCTTTTCTGTAAATCCTATGTTTAAGAAAAATCTCATCTAGATGGTTATTCCTTGGGTGTGGGCACCAACAATTTTTTATATAAGAGAACAATTGCTTGGATGATTAGTACGGGTGGTTTTTGTCCCATGCCAGGAATCATATATCCTGTTTTTATTATCAGTATGTGACCGGTAGTTCAGCACAACATTTTATCCTACAATAAAATGACTTTCCTACAGATAGAGGAGGACATGTGTTGATTTTGTCAATCCTAAGATCCACTCGTCCAATTTTCTTAAACATCGTCCAGTTTTTAATGATGTTCATAAGTGTGATTATGTCGTGTGTGAAAGCATCTGTGTTTCAACTTTGTTATTTCTAATACCCCAAAAGAAACTTTGTTATTTCTAACAATAGCACATCTAAATTTGGACTCTGGAACCGGCCGGCAACAGTTCATAGATACATGCTCCTATATATAAATGCATGTTGCTATTGAGCGCAATACTGCATAAATAAATTTGTAGGAGTAGTTTTTTTTCTTTAAACATGTTAAAGAACTACCAAGTCACTGTATTAGATGAAATCTGTTGAACAAACGACAAGGGGGGTAAAAGAGGAAAACGACGCACCCACACACAACTCTTGACTGATGGCGCCCCCATATTCTGCCCTAGAGTCTTTTTATCATGATCTGTGCCCCATGGTCTGGCTGCAGAGTGGAGACTGGGAATGGCGCGTGTGTGTAGGACGGCGAGAGCCCGAAGTAGAAGTGTTGCAGGATGCTGCTGAGCGCCATCTTGGCCTCGACCAGCGCAAAGCTCTGGCCGACGCAGATCCGCGGGCCCCAGCCGAACGGGAAGAACGCCGGCGAGTCCCTGGACGCCCTGGAGATGCCGTCCGCGAACCTCTCCGGCCTGAACTCGTCGGCGTCCTCTCCCCAGACGTCCTTGTCGTGGTGGATGAACACGATGGGCAGCGAGAGTATCACCCCAGGAGGGTACGTGACGCCGCCCAGCTCCATCTCCTTGTACGTCTGCCGATCCAGTTGCACCACAGGCGGGTACAGCCTGAGAACCTCGTACAGTATCATTGTCACCTGCAAAGGACCAAACAGTATCATTGCCATCGGATTCAGGAACCACCGTGTCAGTGAGACTAACATTTCGGTGAAAATTCGCGTGAGCTCGTGCCGGTGAGTGCTCACGGTTTTCAGCTGGTTTATGCCGTCCAAGTCCGGCTGGTTCTTGCCGAAGACGCGCAGAACCTCTTCCCTCGCACGGTCCTGCCACTCTGGGTGTATGCTGAGGGCGACCATCGTCCATGTCAGCAGCACGGCGGTGGTGTCCATTCCGGCGAAGTAGAACAGCTTCAGCTCTCCGATGATGTCGTCCATAGTCATGATCGGCTTCGAGTTCCCGGCTTGCTTGGTCTCCGCGATGTTGGACTCCATCAGCACGCCGAGTAGGTCGTCGTTGTTGGCGTGGCCTTTCTTCATGGCCCTCTCCCTCTTGCCGACGATGCCTCTAAGGAGCTCCTGTACCTCTCTCGCGTTCGCCTTTATCCTTCTGTTGAGCTGTGTCGGCAGGAATCTGCAGAAGTTACCATATGAACAAAGGCACACTGAATGTTCTGTAATTTTCCTCGGCACGTACATGATGTGCTGCCATCAACTATATTCTTACCTGAAACCTGGGAGGTACAAAGTGTTCATCATCTTCACTAGATTTTGAGCTTGCTCTGACTGTAACTGAAAAATTCTCCTCCCCTCGCTGAAGCTGCTGCCGAAGGCCGAGCGCGAGATCACGTCGCCGGTGAGATTTTGGAACTCCGGCCAGACATCAATCTCCTTCGATCCGTCAGACTCCACGTAACCCTCCCACCTTGTTACCAGCTCGTTTGCGCATGCTGCAAAAGCCGGCAGCATTTTCTGCAGAACAACAAAGCATCCAATTTTAAGAAATTGGCGTGAACATTTGGAACGAAAAAACAAGCTCTAACTAAATTGACCTTGAGCTTTTCCATGTGAAACGCGGGGTTGATGATCTTGCGGTGCGCGGCCCACTTGTCACCGTCGTGGCTCACTAGCCCGTTCGCAAGCCGCTTGACGAGGCCGTTGTGCTTGCGTTTCCGGAAGTGCCCGAACTTGTTGGCCAGGATCTCCCGCACCAGCTTGGGGTCGTCCACGATCACTCTCGGCGTCGGGCCGAGCCATGTCACGGAGATTTTACCTGCAATTCATATTATTATTGTTCTTGCTTCTCTCACGTTGGAAATATATCTGAACATTGAACCCTGCTCTTGCAAAATAGCAAACGCGTTGCATCGGCGGTCGGCGCCGTGGGTTTACCATGTTCCCTGATGATGTTGTAGTAGAGGCGGTGCACGCGCGGCGTGATGTCGTGGGACAGCGGCATGGGCTTGGCCCGGGCCGCTGCGGCCAGCCGCGCGAACTCCTTCAGGTCGCCGAAGGGGAAGTGGTAGGCCGTGCCGGGGAGGCCCTGGGACTGCAGGGCCCGGCCGAGCCTCCTCGGGACGATCCAGGTCGACTCCAGCACCCGCCACGCCCACCACAGGGCCACCAGCGCCCCAGCAGAGCAGAGCAAGCTCCATGGCTGTAGCACTGCTCCGATCCCCATGGCTGGCGAGAGTGAAGGTTTTGATGATGGGTCCACGGATAGTCGGAGCCTCGGAGGAGGGAGCTGCACTGTGGCGGCCGCACACACTTATATGAAATGGTGGAGGAGAAATTTCTCAGCGCCTGCAGGCATTGGACGCTTCCGTTTAGAGCGTAGCGTTTTGATGGAACAACCGAAGCTTCATGCCGCGCTGATTGGGTTGCTGACATGCTCTGCCACTGCCATCATCCCTTACGTAACTGCTGATGCCAGCATCGTCGAAACAAGGAGAAAGAAATGGCTCGAACTCGAAGAGACAGATGAGTCCGAGGTGGCAAGGCGCTTGTGCCAAATACGATCTCCGAGAATGAACTATTTGGTCCCCTACCCTCCAGCGAGTAGAGTGCACGTTGTGCGTGAGAAGAAAGCAAGCTAAAAAATAGTTGGAAAAGAGACTTAGCTTTCGTGGACGATTGTTGACGAAGCCGTGGCAGTCGTTGATGAAGCCAACTAGCCGAAGATGATTCCGACTAGTTGTCGAGGGTGCGAGACCCGCCCTCGACTAGTTTTCTAGTCGAGATGGGGAGTCGAAGTTGTCGTCGATGAAGCCGCGACAGTTGCTGGGAAGCCGGCTAGTTGGAGTCAATTCCGACTAGTTGTCGACGGTGCGAAGTCTGCCCCGACTAGTTTTCTAGTCGAGACGAGTAGTCAAAGTAGTCGCCGGTGAGTCGCCTGTTGAAGTAGTCATCAGCGAGCGTCGTGACGTTGTCGTAGTTGTCGTCTTCGACTAGTTACTAGTCGAGACGATTAGTCGAAGTTGTCGCCGGATAGTTGTATCCGAGTTGTCAACTAACTCTAGTCCGGATTGGACTTCGAGTAAGGATTGCTTGATGTTACGGTTGCATTGCGGAGTCCGAACGGAACACGACTTGGAGTTGTAGTCGGTCTGCGCGGTGACTTGATTACCAGCTCAGCGGACTAATCCGAGCCGTGGTCGAGTCCGAGTTGTAGTCGAACTCGGTGTTTGAACAAATCGAAATTGTTGATTTTCTTGACGAGATCTTCTGCTTCTTGTCGAAGAGAGTTTTCGTCGAGATGCTTCTTCTCCTGGTTGTTGATGATGCAGCGTCGGAAGGATCCAACACCGTCAACAATGCAAAGCCAGGAGCCGAAGACGAAGGTTGCGCCCGCTTTGAAAAGCGAACGCCGGCTTGATGATGACCGGTGCCATTGATCTCGCGCGGAGAAACTCAGCGACTTCCCCTACCTGGCGTGCCAGCTATCGGTGTTTTAGACTGGCAACCCACCTAGGGAGTACCCCAGGTTGTCTTTTGTGTGGCGGGTATCGTCAAGAATCAAGGAGTCGATGGTGACGCAAGGAACACGATTTAGACAGGTTCGGACCGCTAGATCGCGTAATACCCTACGTCCTGTGTGTTGGTTGTATTGAAATTGTGTCAAGTTGCACTTGTTGCGTTGTGAGCTTAGGTGAGCTGCCTAGGTATCCTGCCCTCCTTTATATACTCCAGGGGGCAGGAGAACTAGTCGGATTACAAGGAGGAGTCCTAGTAGGAGTACTCGATATGAGTCCTAGTCGGATTATAGGGGGATCCTAGTAGGAGTCCGACTTCTTCCTTCCTTGCGGGTACTAGGGATCTATCCCTATCAATCGCCGCCGCCGCCTCCCTCCCCCTGACTACCTCATCTCCCTTTGGCGGCGGCAGCGACGATAACGAGATCCGGCCCTGATGCGGTTCCCCCTCTCCCTATCCCTCTCCCTCTCTCTCCCCCTCTGCAGGAGGCGGTTCCAAGCAGAGGCGCGAGGGCGCGGTGGTTGGGGCTGGCGGCGGAGGGTAGCGTACGCCCTGGGAATCCGCTGGAAATAGCAGAAGGGTGCCGGTCCGCTTACTCCCAGTACCGCGGTGCAGCACATTTTACGCTACCACGGTACTGGAAGAACGGGTAACGTTCCCGGTGCGGGCAGCCTGAATCCTGTTGAGTAAGCATCACTGCATCATCTCACCTTTTATGTCCGCATTTGCAGATGATCTAGCTCTAATTCTCTATGAGTTTTGCTCCCATGAACCCTATCTATTACCAGATCGAACTGGGGTCGTCCATGTATAAGAAAAACTTGAAGGCAGCATTGGTCCAGAACGTTAGGACCGAGGAAAAAAAATAAACATGTCACGCTATCAGAATATGTAATGCAAGTATAATTTCCTTCTGAAAAGTTTGGACCTGTCACGTGTCTCCATAATATGTTAAGCATAATGCAACTACCATTCCTTAAATGGTAAAATTGAACATCCCACCGTGTGATCGTTATATGTTGCGTAAATTAGACCTGTCAGGTATAGTTTTAAGTTTATCACGTACTACGAATTATATCTAATTGGCGGAGTTATTTGAAATTTTGTCAACTCGGCAAGTTGCTTTAAAGTTTTCACGACCATTCACGTATTTCGCCAAGTTGCCAGAGTTACATGGACGTTTGTCACGTGATGTCACATATAATCTAATAGGTAGACTTACCGGCTATTTATTCTATTTTTAAAAATAATAAAACAAATATAATAATTGTTATCAGACATTTTTTAATATTATTCATTCAAACAATCCATAGTTATTTCGGAGTATCACAACAGTTTCCCTAGAGGTCTTGACTCATGTAAAGTATATTATTACATCCCCTACTAGTATTTTTCTTCACCCATGTATAGTTGTCTTTTGCTCTATTTGTCTAGTAGTAATGGTCTGACATCTGCCAAGTAATAAAATGGTTAAATCTTCTTGAGCATGAGCTGCGCCCCATGATCCGGCTGTAGAGTAGAGACAGGGAACGGTGCATGTGTGTAAGACGGCGAAAGCCCAAACGAGAAGTGTTGCAGGATCATGCTCAGTGCTATCTTGGCCTCAAGTAGTGCAAAGTTCTGGCCACTACAGATCCGTGGCCCCCAGCCAAAGGGGAAGAAAGCGGGTGCTTCCTTAGATGCCTTGGAGATACCCTCCGCAAACCTCTCCGGCTTGAACTCATCGACATCTTCTCCCCATATATCTGGGTCGTGATGAATGGTCACTACTGGCAACAAAAGTTTTACTCCAGGTGGGTACTTGATCCCTCCCAGTTCCATCTCCTTGTATGTTTCCCGTTCTAGCAATGTGATCGGTGGATATAGCCTAAGAACCTCATATAGTACCATGGTCACCTGCCACATAAAGAGCAAAAGATGAGCAATTAGTGGCCAATATATACGATCAGCAGTAGTAGAAAATACTTACAACTTTCAGTTGATGTGTGCCGTCAAGATCCGGTTCTCTCTTCCCAAAAACACGCAGGACCTCCTCCCTCGCGCGGTCTTGCCACTCAGGATACATGCTCAGCACAACTAATGCCCATGTGAGCAGCACCGAAGTTGTTTCCATCCCAGCGAAGTAGAAGAGTTTCAGCTCGGCCATGATGTCGTCCACGGTCATCATTGGTTTGGAGCTTCCGCCATCTTTGCTCTCTTTAATGTTGGACTGCATTAGCATGACTAGTAGGTCATCGTCATTGGCATGGCCGTTCTTCATGGCCCTCTCCTTCTTTGTGATGATGCCTTTTAGGAGCCCTTCGACCTCTCGTGCATTTGCTTTAATCCTTCTATTGACCTTGGTAGGTAGGTAGCTGAAGGTATAGAGACAAATAGGCAAAAACATCAGAGGTGCGGAGAAAATTAGATAAACAAAAGCGCTTGCTGAACTGCCCGCTGAACAAGTGAAAATTCCTTAGCAAAAATCCGCAAGAGACGAAAGGCAATTGTGGAAGTTAATTTTTTTAAAAGAATCTAGGAATCAACTATTGAGTTTTCTTATAGAACTAATTTCATGTGCTGAGCTGAGTGAGTAATATGCTCACGTGTAACCCGGGATGTAGAGGTTTGTCATGTGACTTGCGAGTTGAGCTTGCTCTGATTGTATCCTGAAGATCCTTCTCCCTTCACTTATGCTGCTGCCGAACGCCGCACGTGAGATGGCGTCGCCGGTGAGGTCCTGCAACTCCGGCCAGACATCTATCTCCCGCACCTTGCTGGACCCCATCTTACCCTCCCATCTCTTGATCAGCTCACTCGTGCAGGCAGTAAACGCCGGCAACATTCTCTGCAGCGTTAAACAGTTAGCCACGCACCCATTACGCAACACTTCACTGATAGAGACGATTTACTGGATGGTAATTTGAAGGACTTTAGATTAAAAAAGGATTTTCCTTTTCGATGGTAATTTTTAGAGTAAAATCAGTCATCACCTTCAACTTCTCGAGTTGGAAAGCATGGTTGATTATCTTCCGATGAACGGCCCATTTCTGGCCCTCGTGGTTCGACAGCCCGTCGCCAATCATCTTGATAAAATTGGCGGGCAGCCTTGGTTTCCTGAAGTGCCCAAACTTGTTGGACAGCACTTCCCGGACAAGCTTGGGATCACTGAGGATCACTCTCGGTGTTGGGCCGCCCCATAACATCGAAACCTTACCTGTCATTTAAGTAATTTCGTTCCGTGTGCAAGGAATCAAATTAACCGAGTCCAACCATGAACGGGCTCAGAATTAATCGCCACTTTGCAGGCAGTTTCTGTAGCGCACATACCGTGTTCCTTGACGGTGTTGTAGACCAGTGGATCCACACGGCTGCTGATGCCGTGCGACAGCAGAGGCATCGGCTTGGTCCGTTCCGCAGCGAGGAGACGCGCCTCCTCCGCCAGGTCGCCGGAGGGGAAGCGGTAGGCGGTGCCGCGGAGGCCCTGCGCGCGTAGTGCTCGGCCCAGCCTCCGGGGGCTGAGCCATGCCCACTCCAGCGACCGCCAGGTGAGCCACAGAGCAACCAGGGCTCCAAGAACGTAGAACAACTCCAGCAATGCGTCGATCGCCATCGCTTTCATTTGAATGAAGCTGTTGTTGGGTGCACGTTCTGATCACAACGAACAGCAATGGCCTCAATTTGTAGGAGGCTCCCTGCAGCGGTGGCCTTGATTTTTCTTGGCTAGCTTAGCCAGCAAGGAAGCTGCCTCCCATGGGGGTTTGGATCGTTTGGTCGCCGTAGTTTCCCAGATGGCGCGGAAGAGTAAGCATAGCCTTTACTTCCCTCCAAACTCCCAACTTTGACACTATGCAAAAAGAAGATTCCCCATCACATCAAACTTGCGGTACATGCATGGAGTACTAAATGTAGATGAAATCAAAAACTAATTGCACAGTTTTGTTGTACTTTGCGACGAATCTTTTGAGCCTAATTAGCCAATATTTAGACAATAATTCACAAATACAAACGAAACGCTACAGTGTCGCATTTATGGTAAAATGCCAATTTTGCAACTCCAACTTGGGAAGTAAACAAGGTCATATTTCGGTTCAGATCTTCTTCTGTAGGGATATAGTGAATAGGAAGGCTAGCAGCACGTAGATTCCAAGGAAATGCTGTGTTCGCTAGTTTCTGTCCGCAAGTCCCTTATCCGTGAAGCGGAACAGAGACAGGATGAAAATAAAAGGTAAGACGCAAAAATCACTGCGTACGCTAGTCGTGTCGAGTTGCTGTCGTGCTCGTGCTCGACGAGACCGACCGAGTGGGCTTGGCTGTTAGGACCCGGCACACACCTAAACGCAGGGGCAGGTAGCTCGCGCTATCGAAAGGTCAACCAGGCCGTCCTCCAACTCTTCCTTTGCTGCTTGCTGCTCCACAAACCAAACCAAACCAGCGGCGCAGCCGGCCGGCGTTGGCGTTGCCCGTGCGCGCGCAACTGCGGCGAGGCTGTAAAGCGAACGCGCCAGATGGTAGAATGAACCATCCCTCTATCACGCTCATTTTCCTCCTATCTGTCACAGCTAGGAAATAGCGCCGATCTGGCAGCAGGCAGTTTGTCTGACTTAATCAACGCATACACATAGGGGTGTTTGGGAACACCGTGTTAAACTTTAGCACCTATCACATCGAAGTTTGATACTAATTAGAAGTATTAAATATAGTCTAATTACAAAACTAATTGCACAGATGGAGTCTAATTCGCGAGACGAATCTATTAAGCCTAATTAGTCCATGATTTGATAATGTGGTGCAACAAAAATCAATTGCAAATGATGGATTAATCACTCCGCTTCCAGAGATAGTCCGCGAATGAGACTCCATCCGTGGCAATGAGTGTTGTTGTTAGACGGAATACTTGAGTCCCGCCCATTTGGCTATTCCCCTCTGGCTATCTCTTGCACCCTACCCTTCATTAGATCGATTTCAAATCCCCGTGATTA
>NC_028454.1:29769542-29827966 GCF_000263155.2 Setaria italica | reverse complement strand
CAGGTTGCATATGGTTTACCACCGCTAGAGAATGTAGCTAATCTGTTTGGGATTGGTTACAGCGTGTAGCCTTACCAATGCATCTCCAAGTTTAGGTCGGGGTAAGTGCTATTTGTTGGGCTGTCTGGCTGAGCAGAAATGATACTATCTTTGATAAACAGAATAATGCATTCCTACATGCAGGTTACCTTCAGGGCTACATATATATGCTTCTAGTCCTTGCTACAGAAGGAGACGACTGGGTAAAGATGATCAAGTGGCCGTGCCGTACTTTGGAAACGACAGTCATGGAAGTCTTCATCACCAACCATGGGTGAATGTCTCTATAGAATAGGCTATCGACTTAATCCCCATCTGTGCCCATTAGTTTTGTAATTAGCTCATATTTAGTCCTTCTAATTAGCATTCGAATATCCGATGTGACCCTGCTAAAGTTTAGCATCTCGTATCCAAACGTAGAATCCTTACATGCACATGCACGTCAGAATCGCCGAGAGAACTCTGACAGATGCGTCCACGGAAGAATAGTTTCACTTGATTGTTCTACGAGTTGAAGAGAAATCTACCGCCAAATATTCGACGGTGACTTTTCTTATTTTTCTCCATTGATTTTCACTATTGATGTGATGTTCGATTTTGGTGGTTTCTGGTTTATATTGCGGAAAATTTTGAAGCTTCGACGTTGTTGATTTGGCAAGAGACAGAGACCAACTTAACGAGATAGGACTGTCTTACTATACTCCCTCCGTTCTTTTACATGTCACATCATGTTTCTAACTTCATGACGATCCATATAAATTTTTTTGAGAGTTCTTCTCTCACCTTCACGAAAGTAAACATTTTCATGGGAGTCGTTTATTCTCTCAAGAAAATAACACCTCTCGTGAAATTTCCATTTTGTGGTAGTGTGCCGTTTTGTTTTGGGTTAGTTTTGATAATGTACATGCAGTCCTTTTCTTTATTTGTCTACTAGTGAAATTTCAACAGCATATAACGCTACATTCCTACATCAATATTTTGTATGTATCATAGTTTTGAGCTATAGTATACAAAAGTCTTCTTAGTATTTTCATACTACGGAATGAACATGGCATATCAATTCATAAACATGATAATCATATTTGTTTCTTCAGAAATTTGAATCCAGCTTGAACATAACTAATGTGCATATTCTTGTTTCTTATTTTAAACCACTATGCCGTTTCAATAGCGCTTCTGTGTGCAATCACACCTAGAGGGTATACATGTGGTAGCGACCATACTACCGTTGCTGTTTAAGTTCGTTGATCATATATAAAACTTTATTTAATACCTTATTGGGTTACAATCATAAATCTACAAGCATATACACAACATCTTCCAAGATCACCACCTAAAAACTAAGTTCATGGTTCGCTGGTCATTATGGTAAAAACATTAGAGTTTCTTGAGCTTAATCTGCGCCCCATACTGTGGCTGCAGAGAGGAGATTGCGCATGGTGCATGCGTGTACGACGGTGAGAGCTCGAACGAGAAGTGTTGCAGGATCATGGTCAAGCCCATCTTGGCCTCCAGTAAGGCGAAGTTCTGACCGACACATATCCGGGGCCCCCAACCGAATGGAAAGAATGCCGGCGCGTCCTTGGATGCCTTGGAGACACCCTCCTTGAACCTCTCTGGCCTGAACTCATCAACATCTTCTCCCCAAACCTCTGGATTGTGGTGGATGCACGCAATTGGAAGTGCAAATGTAACACCAGGTGGATACTTGACACCTCCAAGCTCTGTTTCTAGATACGTCTCCCGAGCAAGTATCAGTAGAGGTGGGTACAGCCTCAAAACCTCATGTAATATCATTGTAACCTGCAACAGAAAAAAGGTAGAGAGTTTTAGGGTGGTGACAAAAATGAGAATATCGCACAACATATACCATGTCTTGGTAATTTTGTACTCACAATTTTGAGCTGATTAATGCCCTCAGAGTCCAGCTGGTTCTTCCCAAAGATGCGAAGAACCTCCTCCCTTGCGCGATCTTGCCACTCAGGATGGATGCTCAGAACCACCATTGTCCATGTGAGCAGCACTGCGGTAGTCTCCTGTCCTGCGAAGTAGAATAGCTTTAGCTCCCCGATTATGTCCTCTGTGGTCATAATTGGCTTGGCGCTCCCGATTTCATGGCTTTCTTTAGTGTTGGACTCTAGTAGCAATCCTAGTAGATCGTCATTGTTGAGACCCTCCTTCATTGCCCGCTCCCTCTTTTTGATTATGCCTTTCAGAAGTTCCTCGACTTCACGCGCGTTTGCCTGCATCCTTTTGTTTAGCCTTGTTGGTAGGAACCTGCATAAAGAAATCAACACATTGAACATCTTCTCCTTTGAGATCTGTTGAGGTTTATGTTAGATAAATGAAGAACTTCCCCAATTCTTATTCTTCTTCTTTTTTTCATTCAGCAGCTGCTGGGATGTTATTTTCAGATTTGCTACAGTGTAAAATTGTTTTGATAATTCCGTGCAATTTGTGGTACATTTTCTTGAGGACAGTTTCCTTATTATTATAGCGATGATCGGTTTTGGTAAATCTTTTGCTGGAACTGTAACAAGAACGGCCACGTTATGTTTGTTTAATTCCATTTTCTAAACAATCAGCCGATTAGCGCCACAATTTTAGATAAATATTTATACGATCTCACCTGTAAGCTGGGATATGCATCTTGCTTGCCATCTGTGAAGCATTTTGTGCCTGCTCCGATTGCAACTGGAAGATCCTTCTCCCTTCACTGAAGCTGCTCCCGAACGCCGCGCGGGAGATGACGTCGCCTGTGAGATTTTGGAACTCCGGCCACACATCTATCTCCTGCATACCATCAGACCCGACAGAGTCCTCCCATCTGCGTATCAGCTCACTGGAACAGGCAGCGAAAGCCGGCAACATCCTCTGCAAAAAAAAAGCAAAAAAAACAATCAATTCCCCGTTACGACGGTGCAAACATATCGAACATGAACCCTGTTGTCAAGCACATACAAGCTTCAGGAATTTCACACGAAATTCAGTTTTGCACGAGTTGGACAATTCCGAACAAAGCCTGAATTGCAAATTCAATGAACCAATATAAGGTCACAAGTAGAGGAAGTGACCTTGAGCTTTTCGAGATGGAAGGCATGGTTGATAATCCTCCGGTGTGTGACCCACTTCTCGCCTTGGTGGACCGTCAGGCCGTTGGCCAGCAGCCTCTCAATCCAAAGAAAAGACCTTTGCTTCCCGAACTGGCCGTGCTTGTTCGCCAGGATCTCTCGCATCAGCTTAGGATCGTTCACGATCACTCTCGGCTCGGGCCCGAACCATGTCACGGCAACATTACCTGCCATTTGGGCGAGATCCCATGAATGTATCCGGGGAAACGAGACAACAATCACCAAATTAATTGTGAAGGGGAACAAGAAGTACTGCTAGTAGTCTAGTAGACTAGTACCGTGCTGCCTGGTGATGCTGTGCTCGAAGGAAAGAGCTCGGGGAGCGATGGCGTGCGACGCCGGCGGCATGGGCTGGGAGCGCGCCGCCGCGGCGAGCCGGACGAACTCCTTCATGTCGCCGGAGGGGAAGCTGTAGTCCGTGACAGGTAAGCCCTGCGCCCGCAGGGCGCGGCCCAGCCTGTGCGGGCGGAGCCAGAACCGCCCCAGAGCCCGCCAGGCACACCACAGAGCCGCCAGGGCCCCGAGCGCGCAGAGCAAGCTCCACGGCGGCGCTGCTGCCGGTGATGCGCCGAGAATCGCCATGGCTGTCGCGAATCCGTGACCTCTCACTTGATGCTTGGGACAGTCGGAGGTTAAGACGTGGCGAAATTGGCTGGTGAAGACGAAGACCGTGGGCGGACGACTCGGAGAAACCTCTGATAAAGGCTGCTCTGGACGTTGGTTCTCCGACGCTTCCTCCAGGTGTCTTCTCCATGGTTTCGCTAGTCACATCTGTCATTCTGGGACAAAACCACAGAAACTGTTCTCTGTCGGAAGATTTTCGTTGCAGTATTGCACCACTCACAGTAATCAAAGACGATTCTTGTTTGAGAGAAACTACGGCGACTCTGCTTCGCATAATAGTCTCACAGAGCAACTGCAGCTTGCGTAATTGGTAATTGGGGGTGTTTGGATCTGACTAAAATATATATGTCACATCGAATATTCGGAGGCTAATTAGGAAGACTAAATATGAGCTAATTATAAAACTAGTTACACTAATGGAGGCTAATTCACGAGACGAATCTATTAAACCTAATTAATCCACCATTAGCACATGTTTACTGTAGCATCATATTGTCAAATCATGGACTAATTAGGCTTAATAGATTCGTCTCGCAAATTAGTCTCCATCTGTGCAATTGGTTTTGTAATTAGCCTATGTTTAATACTCCTAATTAGTATCTAAACATTCGATGTGACAGGAATTTTAGGAGGTGCTAAAGAAATAAACACGCCCTGAGACTTATTTCATTGATTGCTTAGGCTGAAAATGCAAAAACTAGGCTCTTGTTTACTTCACCCCCAACTCCCAACTTTGGCACTATGCAAAAAGAAGATTCCCCATCACATCAAACTTGCGGTGCATGCATGGAGTACTAAATGTAGACAAAATTAAAAACTAATTGCACAGTTTTGTTGTACTTTGCGAGACGAATCTTTTGAGCCTAATTAGTCAATGTTTGGACAATAATTCACAAATACAAACGAAACGCTACAGTGTGCTACAGTGCTGTAACAGTAATTTGGCACCTCCCAACTTTGGCAACTAAACAAGACCTAGTACTACACGGAAGCATGATTGGGGCCAGACAGGCTTCTGAACTCGCACAGTATGGTGTGTCCTCCCAGCAGAGCACAAATGGCAAAAATACTGTAGTCCATAGCGACCCTGTTATTTGGCGGGATGAACCGAAGGGGTTCAAATACTCAAATAGATATTACCGTATCCGGATCTGGATACTTAAAGTTGGATATTTAATATACGAATAGGACGAATATCATTATTTGATATATATTGATGCTATTCGTATCTGTATTCAATCTGAGAAAAAAATTATTATCTCCGATCATTTTCATCTTTGTTCGGTGGTCACCGTGTCGCTAGCAAAGTGAGTGCTAAGTGGTAAAGGGCATGTCATCCTATCTAGATGACAAACCACCCATTGTAAACTTTGCTTCTTCTCTCCTAATGAAATACGGTCACGAAAAAAAGTGGCAACACCGTGCCGCGGAGGCCATTGCTCCTAGTCCTGTTCGGTTGGACCTGCATAGTTGACTGGGCTAGGGCTAGGCAGGCAGCGTGTTGCCCAGAGACGGGTCCATCTGCCCATGGACTTGCCATCGTCTCTCCGCTGTTTGTTCTTCTCGGCTAGACTTATAAACCGGCTGAAAAGCTAAAATGGCTGATTTGCTGTGAGAGAAAAACACTGTTCGGTGGCTGATAAGCCGGCTGATAAGCTGAAGCGAACAGGTCGAGCTGCGAGGGTACTAGTTGGGCTTATTCGTGTTGACTCTCGTCGGTCCATTAATGAATTGGTTGTTCTGCCTCTTGGCTGACGACCGTTTTGTTTTTTTGTGATTTTGTGATGTCTCAATGAACAATGCTATCTCCGTTCGGTTGCGACCGTCTTTCTTTTTTTGTTCTCATTCAGTTTTCTATGATTGTTGGGCTTATTTGTGATTTCACGGTGCATAGTGCTGGAATAATATTTTGTTGGCCTTTTTTTTGTTCTCATTCAGTTTTCTATTGATTTTCAACTTAATTAGCTTGTTCTAAACGTATAATATATTTATGGATAGAGGGAGGGACTACTTATCCAGTGAGGACCAATGATAGTCACCCTTGGATGATGAGTGATTGACAACGTTGTGTTGGTTTGATGTTGCTCTTAGCTTGTGATGTGCACGTGTAGGATGCGACGTGACGGTCGACGGCGTGCGGTGAAGGTCAAGCGAAAGGTTCGTGCCGATGGACCAAGGGCGGTGAAGGATGAACGCGAGTAGACTTGGACCGATGGACCCGAGGAGTCCGGGCGAAGTCACGGGCGGTCCACATGGTGCACGGAATGGCAAGAGGGCATGATAGGATGGAGACGGCGTCGGTCGAGTCAAGCGGGAGGCTTGGCGGAGGCTGGACACGCGTCGACATCGAGGAGGTCGCGTGGCGGCCAAGCAAAGATGGACGGTTTGGGTGGTTTGGGCCTCAAAACCACCGCGTAGGCAGGTTTCCCGATTTGGGCCTCAAAACCGGGAGCGAGCCCGGTGCGGCCGGAGCTTCGAGAAGGAGGGCACGTGACGTCATCGCGAAGCTTACGTCGAGGCGAAGCAAAGTCATGAAGGCCACGTGTCCGTCCGATGCGTGGATAAAAACTTGGACCAAAACGCCCCTGCGTGGGTAGTTATCTTAGTTGTAGCTGTAGGGGTAGTATAGTCTTTCATCCTGGACTATAAATAGGGATGGAGGGATGGTTATTTCAGTATCTCTTTGCTTAGCAACTCATTATCTTTTGGGTTAGAGGCTAGTCATGTGCTTAAAGTGAGAGGAGAGAGGGAGATTAGAGAGTGATTACTCTTTTCTCTTGATTTCTTCATCTGTAGTGGGTGGATGAAGGGAGGAGGCTAGTCCTATAGAAGATGTTCTCGTGATTTAGCTTTATTTGTTATCTCAAATTGTGCTAAATCTTTGATTCCCGAGTGTTTTTCTTTTTCCCCATTTTTGGAACTATTTTTGGGGAATTTTCGTTCATCACGTTTGAGCCCGAATCTCGTGAGATTGGTTGAAGGGAAATGTTGCTAAGACCTTGGAGAGCATCTTTGATATGATCCCCTTCTAAATCTCTCACGGATCCGGCTTGGATTTCGAATTTCTTCCAAATTGTGTTTTTGAGTTAGGGTTTCGGTTTTCTCCAAGATTAGTGATGTATACTTGAGTTTTTCAGGATTTGCTTTATAGATCTATTTGCCCTTGGGGTATTGCATCCTTGTCTCAAGTTTCATCTTGATCTGTGAAGTATGGGAGGAAATCTTATGATTTGAAGTCTTGGCTGCTCTTCTTGTTCTTCTTGTGTTCTTGTTCTGTTCGTCTCTGTTCATTCGTAGGAATCGTTCCACCGGGAAGGGGCAGACAGTAGGCGCTCACGTGCGTGGAGCGAGCAGCCTGGTCAGCGGTCCAGCTCGCGTGTGAAAGGTGGCCCAGCTGTGCTCAGGTGCTTGAGGCCCAGCGTATGCCAAGCAGGCCCGGGCCAGGTGGCAGCAGCACGCGACCCAGTTCAAGCCTGCTTGCTGCTCAGGCCGGCCACCAGGCCAAGTGGGCCAGCGCAGGTCACCAGGAGCACCAGACCGCAAGAAAAAAAATCCACCAGTAGACCATGCGAACGTCCAGCACAGTGAGCACCTCCTTTTGGGTTGTTAGTTGATTCATGCCATTGCTAATGAATCTTTGTTATTTTGTTTAGCATTTTAATCTCTAGTGTCTCTTGCTAATCAGTGCTACTTGCGTTAGTTTTTTTTATCACTCTTTGCTAGTCATGCCTAGCACTTAAATTAATCTTTGATTATGCATGCTTAGTTAGATAATTAACTAGTAGTAATCTTGGTTAACCGGGTGTTGAGAAAACTTGTTGGAGTCAATTCATATGTTGCTTCCGCTATGTCTTGTGCGTCTCTTATCGTTCCTAGGGTGAGCTTGTCACGAGTTGACTTGCGTCATCTTGACGATTAAACGCACGGTGTGCTTTGGGGTTGCGTTTGGGACATAGGCCTTGTTCTCGTTGAGAATTTTTATAGGCTCTCATTCACCCCCCTCTGGTCGCTCTTTCGGTTCTTCAGAGCCGGTTAAGGTTTCTCCATACCCTAATCGGTTTCGAAACCTATTATGGCGACCTCTGAGCGTTCTTCCTCGACCGCCGCACCCTACTTTGATGGCTCTGACTATCGGTATTGGAAAAGTCGCATGAGAGCCCATCTAAATAGTAGAGGAGCAGGGGTTTGGGAAATCACTCAGGATGTGACTTATGTGATTCCTGCTACTCGTGTGACTTAGGATGATAGGGAGAAGTATCACGCCAACAGCAAGGCGGTTGATATTCTATTTGCGAGTCTGAGTCGTGCTGAGTTTGATCGAGTCGAAGATCTATCTCTTGCTCATGAGATTTGGTCTCGACTTCAGAGTTTCCATGAGGGAAACAGTCAGGTGAAGGCTAGACTCTTTGAGACTTATAGGCGTGAGTATGAAAACTTTGTTCATTTGCCTGGTGAGTCTGCCGATGCTTTGTTTCAGCGTTTCTTGTCTATTGTGAACAAGATGAAAGCAAATATCACCGTCTTACCCTACACTGATTATGATAGAGCTTTAAAGCTCCTGCATGCCTTGGATCACGAAGTGTGGGGTACGAAGGTTGATGCTATCATCGAGTCATCCAATTATGAAACACTTTCCATTGATGAACTCTTTGCCAAGTTGAAATCCACAGAAGTTGACAAAAGGCTCCAAGCAAAACAAGGAGGCCCTACTGATCCAAATAGTATGGCTCTCATGTCAGGCTCTGGACAGCCTAAGTCTTTGAGTAACTTTTCTTCTATGTCGTTTGCCTTGTCTTCTTTGGTTTCTATTTCAAAGGAGCAGCTGGAGGTTCTTGATGATGATGAGCTCGCCTTGATCACGAGGCGATTCATGCACTTCAACGACAATCGCAAGAACAAGCGAAGGAACAACAACAACTGCTTCGACTGTGGGAAGCAAGGACACTTCGCCACCGACTGCCCTGACAAGAACAAATCCAAGAGCAAGTACGACTACAACAAGCACAAGAACAAGGACGGCACCAATAAGAAGAAGAAGTACACCGACCGCGAGAAGAAGGAGTATTGCAAGAAGGCCAAAGCGCGTGCCTTCATCGCCTCCCTCAGCGACGTCGACTCCGACACCGATGACCACACCGACTCAAGCTCAAGCGAGGAGGACGATGACCGCAAGGCAAAGAAGAAGGACAGCAAGAACTTCAATGACCTCTGCTTCTACTCTGGCAAGAACCGCGACGGGTACTATGTCATGGCTCTCAACTTCAAGAAGGATGACAAGGAAAGTGACTCCGACACAGAAACTGAGGTAAAGCCTACTCCTGAATAACTAACTCTAGAAGTAGAAGAACTTAATAATTGCCTAATCAATCAAGATAAACTGCTTAAGAAGGTTGCTAAAGAGCGAGTTGAGCTTAAGGCTAAGTTAGAAAGTGCCTTGATTGAGATAGATATGCTTAAATCTACTCCTATTGTTTCTGATCTTGTTGAGTGTGATGAATGTGGTGTTCATATGGCTAGTCATGCATCTTTACAATCTCAGCATGCTTTGTTGGTAGATGAATTGGATTTGACTAGGGCTGCTTTAGATGAGGTCAAGACTAGGCCTGTTTTGCTTGGTGCATGTAAGTCTTGCCCTACTTTGCAAGTTCAGTTGGATGATGCATGTGCTAAGCTTAGTGCTTTAGAGAAGTCTGAGTTCATTGCTAGTTCTAAACTTTCTGAATGCACTATTTATCCTGAACTCAAGCTTAATTTGCAACATGTTAAGGATGAAAACTCCTACTTGCGCACTATTCTTAGTTGGGTGTCAAGTAGGGAACCTCAGCTAGGCATAATAATTCAGGAGTTCAAAAGGGCTGATGGTTTTGGACTTGGGTCGGTTATGAAGGGTTGTTATTTTAATGGGTTGCACAAGTTCTTTGATGGGTTGTGTGAGAAGGTAGGTCAAAACAGTGGTGAGAGAAAGAAACCAAGCTACAATCAGTGTGAGCCACCAATTGACTACACCCCTCGAGAGTCACCCACTAAAAATAGAGAGCAACCTAATCTAGCTTGTGAGCAAAACTTGTCTGAGTGTGTGAGAGATGGATTTTTCATTGAGACACCACCCAAAGCACCCAAGAAAGCCATTTGGGTGGAAAAGCCAAACCATCTCAAGAACAAGCTTGACACACTTCCGAAAATTGCTCTTAAGAAACCTCCACCAAAATTCCAAGACAAGCCACAACCTAGAGTGAATTCTCAGCCAAAACAGCTTGCTAGATTCCACTGAGTATTGCAAGAGATGGGGTCACCTTGAGGAGTTTTGCTTTCGCAAGAAGAAGGCTTTGAGGAGGCGTGAGCGTGAGTGGGGCAATAGGGACATGTGCCACCCTTCTCATGGTGTACATGCGCCTAGAGCAGCTCCTCCACCTCGTCGTGTGGATTGTGTGCGTTTTGCTCCTTCACGTGTTTTTGCCAGGCATCCTCCTCGCCATGATCAATATGGCTCAGGACAGCATGGCCGTGGCTTTGAGTCTCGGAGCTACAACGGACCACGTTTTCCCCCTAGCGTTGGCCGTAGTCCTCCTGTGAGATGAGAGATGGTTGATTTTGCTAACCCCACTCTTGAGCAAATGGTTCGACACTGGTATTCTAATTTTTCTAACCCCAGTGTTGAGTCATTTGCTCATCCTTGGTCTCCCTTTGTTTGAGCAGGTCAGAGTCCTGGAGAACACGTGGCTTATTGATTCCGGTTGCTCTCGACACATGACCGGTGATCACAGATGGTTCTCCAGCCTCACCCCGGTGATGACCAAGGAGTACATCACTTTCGGGGATAATATCAAAGGTAAAGTGTTGTCTGAAGGTGTTATCAAGGTGAGTGAGAATTTCATACTCAAGCGAGTTGCTCTTGTTGATTCTCTTGGTTTCAATTTGCTCTCTGTGTTGCAACTGCTTGATGATGGTTTTGAGGTCCGTTTTAAACAAGGGATCTCAAGGATTTTAGACTCTCGAGGCGATCTTGTGTGTATGATCGTCCCCGAGTGTTAAGTGTTTCGAGTTGATTTTTCCAAGTCATTTGGTCTCTCTCAGTGTTTAATGGCTGGCTCATCTTCTGAGCTTTGGAAGTGGCATAGGAGATTGGGTCATTTGAGCTTTGATTTGCTTTCCCGCTTGAGTACTTTGGACCTTATTCGTGGTTTGCCCAAATTAAAGTTTGAGAAAGATCTTGTTTGTGCTCCCTGTCGACATCGGAAAATGGTTGCCGCTTCTCATCCACCTGTGAATCAGGTGATGACTGAGCATCCATGCGAGCTGTTACATATGGACACTGTTGGTCCAGCTCGTGTTTGCTCAGTTGGTGGGAAGTGGTATGTGCTTGTGATCGTTGATGATTTTTCGAGGTATTCATGGGGTTTCTTCATGGAATCTAAGGATGAGGCATTTCCTTTTGTTCGAGATTTGATCTTAAGGTTGAGAAACGAGCGACCAAAAGATGCCATGAGAGCTATCCGCAGTGACAATGGTACATAATTCAAGAACGCTCGTTTTAAAACCTTTTGCAATGATCTTGGTCTTGAACACCAGTTTTCATCGCCTTATGTCCCTTTTCAGAATGGTGTTGTTGAACGGAAGAATCGGACCCTTTGTGAAATGGCTAGGACGATGCTTGATGAGCATAGGACTCCTAGAAAATATTGGGCTGAAGCCGTCAACACTGCTTGCTATGTGTCCAATCGAATCTTTTTGCGAGCTTTCCTGAAGAAAACTTCCTATGAGCTGATGCATCGACGTTCCCCCAAAGTGAGTCACCTGAGGGTGTTTGGTTGCAAGTGTTTCATTCTCAAGCAAGGAAATTTGGATAAATTTGAGTCTCGTTCTACGGATGGGATTTTTCTTGGTTATGCTTCTCATAGTCGTGCTTATCGTGTGCTTAACCTTGAAACTAACCGGATTGTGGAAACTTGTGAGATTACATTCGATGAAACTATGCCTTGCACAAATCCTATTTTTGAAGTTGCAGGTGAACATGAAATGGGGCAAAGCATATTTGAGGAAGGGGAAGAGCGTGTAGATGGTGGTGAGGAAGAGGATGATGAGATTGACCGAGCTCCAGCTGTTGCACCTGTACCTTCTACTTCGACTACGAGAGTTGATGGCCCTACCTCTACTTCCACTACTCCAAGCCATCAACCAGTGCCACTACAGGATGAAGAAGAAGAAGATCAGAGTGATCCAGCTGCTGTTGAGGGGGAGGCGACTTCAGAGCGAGAGGCTCCATGGCACATTCAGCGTCGTCATCCTCCACAACAGATGATCGGTAACTTACATGAACGCACCACTAGGCACAGCTCTAGGCAGATTTCACACTTTGCACATTCTGCATTTGTTGCCTCCTTCGAACCTCGAGATATTGGACATGCTTTATCTGATTCAAATTGGGTTAATGCTATGCATGAGGAGTTGGAGAACTTTGAGCGAAACAGGGTTTGGGTTTTAGTTGAACCACCTCCAAATTGCCATCCTATAGGAACAAAATGGGTTTTCAAAAACAAACAAGGTGAGGATGGGTTGATTGTGAGAAACAAAGCAAGGTTGGTTGCCCAAGGTTTTAGCCAAAAAGAGAGGATAGATTATGAGGAAACCTTTGCCCCTGTTGCTCGTTTAGAAGCGATTAGAATCCTTCTAGCCTTGTTTGTGGCTAAAGGTTTTAAGATCTTCCAAATGGATGTGAAAAGTGCCTTCCTAAATGGTTTCATAGAGGAGGAAGTGTATGTGAAACAACCCCCTAGTTTTGAGAGTCCTAAATATCCTGATCGTGTTTTCAAACTCCAGAAAGCTCTCTATAGCCTAAAACAAGCACCCCGAGCATGGTATGCTAGATTGAAATCCTTTTTGCTTGGGAATGGGTTTGAAATGGGATCAGTTGATAAAACACTCTTTCTTCTCAGGCAAGGCAATGACTTATTAATTATTCAAATATACATGAATGATATTATCTTTGGTGGTTCTTCTCATGCTTTGGTTGCCAAGTTTGCAGATGACATGAGCAGGGAGTTCGAGATGTCGATGATGGGTGAGTTGACCTTCTTCCTCGGACTACAGATCAAGCAAAGCAAGGAAGGAACCTTCGTGCACCAAGGGAAGTACACGAAGGACGTGTTGAGGAAGTTTGACATGGCTGATGCTAAGCCACTCTCCACACCCATGGGGACGACGACGACACTAGATGCGGATGAAGATGGAGAACCGGTGGACCAGAAGGAGTACAGAAGTATGATCGGCTCCCTCTTGTACCTGACGGCGATGAGGCCGGACATACACTTCGCCGTGTGTCTGTGCGCTCGTTTTCAGGCTTCACCAAGGACATCTCACCATCATGCAGTGAAGAGGATCATGAGGTATCTCCGCTTTACCCCTGAGTTCGGTTTGTGGTATTCTGCCTCCTCGACACTCACGCTCCGGGGATATTCCGATGCGGACTTTGCTGGGTGTCGCTTGGATCGCAAGTCTACCTTGGGTACTTGCCAGTTTCTCGGTTCGTCTTTGGTCTCTTGGTCTTCTCGCAAACAATCTAGTGTTGCTCAGTCTACCATCGAAGCTGAGTATGTTGCGGCTGCTAGCTGTTGTTCTCAGCTGCTTTGGATAATTTCCACTTTGAGAGACTTTGGTTTGGATTTTACTCGTGTACCTCTTCTTTGTGACAGCACGAGTGCCATTAGTGTAGCCAAGAACCCCGTTCTCCACTCAAAAACTAAACACATTGATGTGAGATATCATTTTCTGAGAGATCATGTTGAGAAAGGGGATATTGACCTTGGCTATGTTGCTAGCCAAAACCAACTCGCGGACATTTTCACCAAACCCCTGGATCAAGCCACTTTTGCTCGTTTGCGGGGGGAGTTGGGTGTTTGCTTTCCTTTCTGAGTTGGGTTTTTGGAGTTTCTCTTGTATTATACTTGTATCATTTTTGTACAAAACATGGTAGGATAGCCACTTCTTCATGATAGCTTTGAGTTCTTAATGTATATCTTATCATGCCATCTTTTGTGATATATTGTGGTGGATGATACATATGAACATCATGTCATGCTTTACCTTAGTTCACATTTGGGTATGGCACGTTGTTCATCTGTATCATTTTAGCTTAGTTTCCATGCATTTTGTATCATATTGCATTTTGTATCATGTTGCACTAGATGAGCTTCTCCTATATATCTTGTGTACTCCCTTATGCTACTTGTGAGCTAGTGTTGTGGTTGGTGATTTTGATGCAATGTGCAATTATGCTCTTGATGATATTGTATACTTGTTGAGATAACTATTTTTGAAATTCAATGCTAAATTCTACTCTATTAACTTGCTTATCACCCATGAGTAGATGCTTGGTTATGGTTTGCCCTTGGTCGAATACTGGTTCCATATCTAGCTTATGTTTGGAATCCATGTTCTTTTCAATTGGGTCAAAGATCTAGGTATCATTGCAAATGTTTAGCCCATGATGCACACCTTGGGGAAGCATGGCTTCTTTGTGCCGCAAAGGCACTTCATGTATTTTGCTTTGTGTGAATACTGAAAAGAAATATGCTGAAAACTTCATAAATTCACCAAGTTTTTGTGCTTAATGTGATATTATTGCTTGCTTAGTTGTTACAAGATGTCTACCAAAAGAAGTAGACACTTGGTTTCAACAAGTTTTAAACATGACTTGTGATGCATATGTGGGTGTTTGAAATGATCTCTTGTTGAGAATGGATTTTCCTAGTATGAGCTCTTGATGGACTAGTCTATTCTTGCTTGGGTGATTCTTAACTAGGTGAATGCTCATGTGGTGATCTTTTTATACATTGCTAAAACTTGATACTTGCTTCACCTCCACTGTTGTAACTTGATATCATCTTGTTGGCGATGCTATTGTTTCTTATGATCTATCAAGTTTTATCTCCCTAGTAGCCTTTGAGAGTGCATTATGATATATTTGAGAAGCTTGTTAGGTTCTGCATTTCCATGGCATGCACTAAAGCATGATGGTTGCATTGTCAACAAGGGGGAGAGAAATCTACACAAACTCTTTCATCTGTCAAGGGGGAGACTTTGCATGTATGCATGTTTTCAGGGGGAGTGCATATGTTCAGGAGGAGTATTTGTGAGTTGTTGATGTGCTTATGCTCTTGTACCGGTCGCGTTGAGCTGTTTACCTCTTCTTGAGGAGCCAGTTTTTTGATTTGAGTTTAGATTTTCATGTGATTGGTGTTGAGCCCATTTTCTGCCTCTTCTTGAGGGATCACATGATTTATCTCAGTTGTGTAGAGTTGTTGCCCTTATCTTAGGGGACTGAGATTTTCTATTTTGAGTTTCTTGTTTTCTATTTCAATACTATGAATTTGTGGGGTGTTGTCAATGCACTCATCAAGGGGGAGATTGAGGACCAATGGTGGTCACCCTTGGATGATGAGTGATTGACAATGTTGTGTTGGCTTGATGTTGCTCTTAGCTTGTGATGTGCAGGTGTAGGATGCAACGTGACGGTTGACGGCGTGCGGTGAAGGTCAAGCGAAAGGTTCGTGCCGATGGACCAAGGGCGGTGAAGGATGAACGCGAGTAGGCTTGGACCGATGGACCCGAGGAGTCCGGGCGAAGTCACGGGCGGTCCACATGGTGCACGGAATGGCAAGAGGGCATGATAGGATGGAGACGGCGTCGGTCGAGTTAAGCGGGAGGCTTGGCGGAGGCTGGACACGCGTCGACATCGAGGAGGTTGCGTGGAGGCCAAGCAAAGATGGACGGTTTGGGTGGTTTGGGCCTCAAAACCACCGCGCAGGTAGGTTTCCCGGTTTGGGCCTCAAAACCGGGGGCGAGCCCGGTGCGGCCGGAGCTTCGAGAAGGAGGGCACGTGGCGTCATCGCGAAGCTTGCGTCGAGGCGAAGCAAAGTCGTGAAGGCCGCGTGTCCGTCCGATGCATGGATAAAAACTTGGACCAAAATACCCCTACGTGGGTAGTTATCTTAGTTGTAGCTGTAGGGGTAGTATAGTCTTTCGTCCTGGACTATAAATAAGGATGGGGGCTGGTTATTTCAGTACCTCTTTGCTTAGCAACTCATTATGTTTTGGGTTAGAGGCTAGTCATGTGCTTAAAGTGAGAGGAGAGAGGGAGATTAGAGAGTGATTACTCTTTTCTCTTGATTTCTTCATCTTTAGTGGGTGGATGAAGGGAGGAGGCTAGTCCTATAGAAGATGTTCTCGTGATTTATCTCAAATTGTGCTAAATCTTTGATTCCCGAGTGGTTTTCTTTTTCCCCATTTTCGGAACTATTTTTGGGGAATTTTCATTCATCACGTTTGAGCCCGAATCTCATGAGATTGGTTGAAGGGAAATGTTGCTAAGACCTTGGAGAGCATCTTTGATATGATCCCCTTCTAAATCTCTCACGGATCCGGCTTGGATTTCGAATTTCTTCCAAATCGTGTTCTTGAGTTAGGGTTTCGGTTTTCTCCAAGATTAGTGATGTATACTTGAGTTTTTCAGGATTTGCTTTATAGATCTATTTGCCCTTGGGGTATTGCATCCTTATCTCAAGTTTCATCTTGATCTGTGAAGTATGGGAGGAAATCTTATGATTTCAAGTCTTGGCTGCTCTTCTTGTTCTTCTTGTGTTCTTGTTCTGTTCGTCTCTGTTCATTCGTAGGAATCGTTCCACCGGGAAGGGGCAGGCAGTAGGCGCTCACGTGCGTGGAGCGAGCAGCCTGGTCAGCGGTCCAGCTCGCATGTGAAAGGTGGCCCAGCTGTGCTCAGGTGCTTGAGGCCCAGCGTATGCCAAGCAGGCCCGGGCCAGGTGGCAGCAGCACGCGACCCAGTTCAAGCCTGCTTGCTGCTCAGGCCGGCCACCAGGCCAAGTGGGCCAGCGCAGGTCACCAGGAGCACCAGACCGCAAGAAAAAATCCACTAGCAGACTCCAGCACAGTGAGCATCTTCTTTTGGGTCGTTAGTTGATTCATGCCATTGCTAATTAATCTTTGTTATTTTGTTTAGCATTTTAATCTCTAGTGTCTCTTGCTAATCAGTGCTACTTGCGTTAGTTTTTTTATCACTCTTTGCTAGTCATGCCTAGCACTTAAATTAATCTTTGATTATGCATGCTTAGTTAGATAATTAGCTAGTAGTAATCTTGGTTAACCGGGTGTTGAGAAAACTTGTTGGAGTCAATTCATATCTTGCTTCCGCTATGTCTTGTGCGTCTCTTATCGTTCCTAGGGTGAGCTTGTCACGAGTTGACTTGCGTCATCTTGACGATTAAACGCACGGTGTGCTTTGGGGTTGCGTTTGGGACATAGATCTTGTTCTCGTTGAGAATTTTTATAGGCTCTCATTCACCCCCCTCTGGTCGCTCTTTCGGTCCTTCATCCAGTATTCACTGTCTATATGAATGAATAACACCATCAATTTTCAATTTATACACACGCAACATTCATTCGTGTTCAAGCATTATACTGCTGGAGACGGACTGGTGTACGAGGCAGGCGAAGAAGACTGGCACCACTTCCTCCGCAACTCGTCCATATCAAGCTCACACCTTCTCCGACCTCAACTACCTTTCGGTCATGTCGGCAAAGCCCGGCGGCAGACGGACGGTGACCTGCGCCATCACCACCCACCAGCGTTTGGGGCGCAAAAGGAGGTGGCGCTACACGGTCTCCGTCAGCGCGCCGGTCGGCTTGGACGCGAAGGTCATGCCTTCCAAGTGAGCTCGAGTTCACACAGAACCATGAAGAAGCTGGCTTTCCAAGTGAGCTCTGCTACGCCGACAGGAACAGCGCGTGGCGTGGTGAAGTGATGCGTCCTGCCGGGCTCCGTTACATGCATGGTCAGGTGGGAGAAACGCACAAGGTTCGCGGCTCATTTGTGGTCATTAGTTAACGTGATTCGCAGATGGTGGTTGGGCCGGGGGATCTAGTTGATGTTTCTGTCGGCTTTTCAATTGTATCTTTTTTCATGAGTTGCGATAGAGGATCTGGATGGTTTCCTTTCATGTTTTCAATCGTTTTTCAATTTTCTGTCTGTTTTTAGTTTTCGTTACCGATCCTAATTTTATTGGCTCAAAAGGTGAGTGGAAATTGAAAAGATAATTATCATCCCCATAATAGGTAGTTGCTCTAATTTTTACAACGGTATATGCATGGTATACACTTCGATAAAGAGGTGCTGGTGGTGAAATTTTCTCAAAAGTGCATATAGAGTAGGGCGTATGCACATAAGAAGTTCTGTGCATTCATGTATGTGATATGAGCCTATGCATATTTACTATGTTTTGAAAAAGTAGAATTCGTGAACAACAGCATAATTGCACTTCTTTTTTCTTTTATGCGCTGAAGGTGATTGGCTGATTGCAATATTTGACTTTGTGCGACATCGGTAATTTACGACGCTTTCCTAATTTATTAGGACCAAGTGTACGAGGTGACATGACCTGACTTGCTAGTGGGCATGGCACATCGCCGCTGCAATTTAATTAGTGCGATGCATTATTGACTATCGGTGAGTTTTGCAACTATATATTATCCCTGTCCCATCTAAAAGCTGACACTGTCTGCACTATGAGTTGTGGACTGTGCTTAACACCTCAGCCGATAATCAACATTTTTATTGACAATGGACGCATACGGGTGAAAAGAATTCTGCTCTAGGTCATATGGCGGCCGGGTCCTCGCCGGAGGCCGGCACCCCTCTCGCCCGGCTTCCTGTCGGCGAGTGGGGGACAACGGTCAGCAATCTTTGCGTCTTCGGTGTCTCCTGGTGGTGTCTGCTTCACTATGCAAGGTGGCTCGGCAGGTTTGGCTACAAGAACCGCAAATTTCTTGTTGGGGTGATGATGTGGTTGTGCAGGAGCTACGGGCGAAAGCTCTACCCGAGTGGTGTCGGTGTTAGCAATGACGGCGTCGATTGGGCGTCATTTCCCTCCGTTAAGGCGTTTGCTGTGAGGTTCTCTGCAATGTCAATGGTCTTCTAGGTGAAAACCTTAATCCGGCTTGCCGGATGGGCGGCGACGGCGTCTATAATATCGCGTCCTTCTTGGAGGCGTCGCGGGAAGTCCTTTGGCCTGACCTTCATTACCTAAAACGGAGTTTGTTGTGCAAGAGATAGAAGATAAGTATTTCAAGTCCAGCATCAAGTTTCTAAACACACGAAAGATGTGATGGCTTGGCGACGTATGAAGACAACACAAGAACGAAGCATGGACGACGAAGAAGAATGAAGCTGAGTCTTCTAATTATTTTCTTTGTCATAAAGTTTTCTTTCTTATGTTTTGAGCTCCTTATTGTTGAGGACTAGAGTCTAAGAATTCTTTGTAACCTTTGGCTGTATATGTCCACCATGTGGATATAGTAGGCCGGAATTTATCCTTAATCTAAAAAAAGTCATATGTTTTTAGTAGAGGTGTGAGTTGGGACATTTTGGAAAGCAATTCAATGATTTGAACTAAACATGGTAGGTGGTAAGAACACCAATTTGCACCCCCTGTTTCATGACACTGCAACGTTAAATATGCACTGAGGCTCTTATATATACTAAATAACCTTTTACTCGAATCTCAGTGCAAATTCAACTGCGTAAGAATACACACACATTAAAGAAAGAAATTATATATGTTCGACACAATGCACATTCAGTTAGGTGCCGTTTAGTAGGTCTCAAAATGGCTTCACCTGTGAAGAAAAAAAAGTAGCTTTACTTGTTTTTTAGTTTATTTTTACCTCAGTTTGTAAAATGGCTTCATGATATATAGTGACTTACTTCGCGCGAATAGGTGAGCTGGTAAAAATCCTCCAACCAGACCCTTCATATACAATGTTTAGTACGCGCGCATACCCGCGAATTCGTCCCGTGGTACAGCAGACAAGCTGGGGACATGGATTGGGGCTTAAGGATCGGAGCTCTCTCAGGCACATGCTTGCGGAAAAATGGGCAAGCAAAGTTTTAACTTTTAAGCCTAGTAGACGAAGGCCAAAAGTAGGCACGTGTACCTATGGTGGGAATCTCAAAACAACACTAACGACAAGGATAGCGGATTAGCAGGTGTGGGCGCATATGTTTTCTTGATGGGGCCGGGACACTGGCTTGCTGTGTTTGTTAGTACACGTGTTATAATACGATCACGACTAAAATATGTTCTACGAATTATGGGAGGTGCTCTTCATGTGGCTGAATTGAGGGACGTTTCAGTCGACGTGTTTGAACCGAAATCGCCATTCAAAAATCCAATATGCATTTTTCATCTTAAGCTGATAAGCTCTTTATCTCGTGCGCTATGTTCTCTCTTCCTCCTTCCATGCTCACGCTCATTTCGCTGCCCAAGCAGTCTCTAATACTGTTCTCGCTGTCCACCGTCATGCCACATGCCTGTCCTTGTTCACCCCGCTTCATCTTTTTACATCTACTAGGATGTGCATGTTTAATTACTCGCCATCCGTGTTCAAGCCCCAAAAACCTACTCAGTCAGTTGAAATGTAGAAGGTGAGAGAAGGTGTGTGACACTGGATAGGGATCCTCTGCAATTGAATACTTGACATATGGATCTGATCCTGTACGTCAATGACTCAATTGCAGACACACCAACTGTAGGTGAGTCTCGTCCGATGACACTGTCAAAATGTGGGATAGCTAACAGGCGTACGAAGCCTGTCATCTAGAAAAACAAAGGTAATGGGTGTTAATGACGTCTACTACAAATAAGGCCTCTAAGTTGGGTCCCGACTAGTGTTTTTTCTTAGAGTAAAGTAAGGTCTTTAAACTTGTTCGACTATATCATTTAGGTGTCTATATTCTCATATTGCTGATTTGGCTTTGTAAACTTAGCCTCGGGTATCATTTAGATTCCTATACTCTCAGTGCAGATCCCCCTCCAAACTTGACTTCAGGTGTCATCCAGATTATATTCATATACTCTCAAAATACAATGTCATCACACCAATAAAACTATTAAGATCAATTGTTGTTCTTTTAAGCATCATTATTTTTATTACCTTCTTTTCGGATTGGTTTTGTTGTCCCTTTCAGCTTCTCTAATCAATGATGTTTATAAGTTACTGATTCTAGTTTGGTATAAGGCAACTGCAAGTTATTAAAGTTTGGACAATCTTTCAAGAATAGAGAACGGATGTCAAGCATATTAGTAAGTTATTGCCAAGTTAAAACATCACCAAGCTTTCAGGATTCGTACTCACAAATATTTTTTACAGTTCAAATTCACTTTATTTGACTATAATTAAGTTATACCTATAAAAAATAAGTTTTACTAATTTAATTGGAATAGTATTAAATTTTGAGAGATGACACACCAAGCTAACTTTGGGGGGTCGAATATGCATTTTGAGAGTATAGAAACCTATATAACATCCGAGTCTAAGTTTAAGGGATAAAATTTGCAATTTGAAAAGAGGGGTCTAAATGATATAGCTAAATAAGTTTAGAATCGGTCATGCACTTTACTCCTTTTCTTATTTGAGGTCCAATGTGATCATTCTTTGCCAAAACAGAGTAAGATATGAAGCCTTCTATTGTATAAATCGTGGTCTCAACAAATTTCTATTTGAAACGAAGGTATATCTCTTGTATGTTCGAGTAAAAATAGTAAAGCATCGGAACAAAACTACGGCACTATACATGATGCGGATCATGCATATATGGGTATCCGCAATAATTGACCCATCAGCGTCAACCAGTAATTGAGATATCTCATCAGTAACTACAAAGCCATAACGGCAATTAACTGTTCACAAGCACGTCTTGCAAGTGTAGTTCTTTGCATGATTTGCATCCGGTACGTACGTACTTAAGCTGTACATGCAGATAAGTAACCAATTAACCTAACCCCATAAACTCAGGTACAAATAGTGTAGGCACAGCCCAGCTTAGGGGAGCCTCCTGAGCATGACCTGCGCGCCGTGCTCCGGCTGCAGCAGGCCGAGTGGGAACGGCGCGTGCGTGTAGGCCGGCGAGAGCTCGAACGCGAAGCGCTGCAGGATCATGGCGAGCCCCATCTTGGCCTCGAGCAGCGCGAAGTTCTGGCCGATGCAGGTGCGCGGGCCCCAGCCGAATGGGAAGAAGGCCGGCGCGTCCAAGGACGCCCTGGATATCCCCTCCGCGAACCTCTGCGGCCTGAACTCGCTCGCGTCGGGGCCCCACACGTCCTTGTCGTGGTGGACGCACAGCAGCGGCAGCATCAGCATCACCCCCGCCGGGTACCGGACGCCGCCGAGCTCCATGGGCTTGTACGTCTGCCGCTGCAGCGCCGCCAGCGGCGTGTACAGCCGCAGCACCTCGTACAGTACCATGGTCCCCTGCAATAATGCCACTGCAATCATTAGACGATGCGGCGCGGCTTCTCTGTGATCGATCATAATCCGATCCGCCGATGAGTAAATTAACAGCTACTGTACTTACGATTCTGAGGCGGCTGAGGCCGTCGTAGTCCGGAGTCCTCTCGCCGAAGACGTGGAGCACCTCCTCCCTGGCGCGGTCCTGCCACTCCGGGTGCATGGAGAGCACGATCATCGTCCACGTGAGCAGCACCGACGTGGTCTCCATGCCGGCGAAGTAGAACAGCTTGCACTCCCCGATCACGTCGTCGGTGGTGATGCCGGCCCTCCTCGAGTTGCCGCCGTCTCCCCTGCAGTGCTCCATGTTCGACTCCAGCAGCAGGCCGAGGAGATCGTCGCTGGTCGCGCTCCCGGTTCTCAGCGCGTTCTCCCTCTTGGCGATGATGCCCTTCAGGAGCGCTTCGATCTCCGAAGCGATCTGCTTCATCCTTCGGTTGGTTCTTGTTGGCAAGTACCTGCACGAAACGACGCTTTAGCGCTATGCACACAGTGCGAGCAACGCGAACTTCCCATCTTAAACGGGTGAAAATTAATCAGGAGTACTGGCAGTAGAAAAGAGGATCTCACAAGTATCCAGGGATGTGAAGCTTCTGCATGGCCTGGACGACGAGCTTGACCTGCTCCCCCTGGAGCTGGAAGATCCTCCTTCCTTCGAGGTAGCTGCTGCCAAACGCGGCCCGGGAGATGACATCCCCTGTCAGGTTCTGCATCTCAGGCCACACATCCACCTCGCACGGCTGTCCGTCCGCAACCAGACCCTCCCACCTCATCACCAGATCCGTGCAACACGCGGCGAAAGCCGGCAGCATCCTCTGTAAATGGAAGGAAGATCAAGTCACATCCTGTATGCTCCGGGGGATTCATAATCGAGATACCATTGCGTTATTGGCAGATGTTCACTTCAGCATGCCGGCGGCCACCATACCTTGAGTTTCTCGACATGGAACGCGGGGTTGACGATCCTCCGGTGCTTGGCCCACTTCTCGCCCTCGTGGCTGCCCAGGCCGTTGTGCAGCAACCTCTGGAGCCTACCGAACTTGATCTTCTCGAAGTGGCCGAACTTGTTGGACAGCACCTCCCGCACCAGCTCAGGCTTGGTGATGGTCACCCTTGGCACCGGCCCGAACCAGGTGATGGACGTTTTCCCTGTCATTGTCAACCGTTTTCAGTCACGATTTGTTAGTGGGTCGCTTGATGTGCCACTATTTGGTTTTCTTTGGGGACAGCTGCCGCGGATAAAGGAGTACGATCGAAAACAAGCGACAGCGATAACCGATCAATGAAACGTTAATGGAAGGAAAGGAGCTCTGGTCATCTTCGGGACAAGATTAGCTCATTATCATTGGAACTGCTAGCTAGTACTAGTTTGTTGCGTGGTCCATCTACCCTGTCCTGGGTGAATGCGTTGCTATTGTCACTGGATCCTAGTATCCTGCAATATCCAATGGAAACAGGCTCTACTATATGCTAGGACATGGAAATTTCTTGCTAGCTAGTACTATTCCTTTAAAAGCTCTTTGTCCTGACTCTTGAAATATTATGTATATTTTCAGGAGAAATGTGAAAATTAGCTCAATAACTCTGAAGCGATCTGAAAGCTAGAAAATGACACCCAACACAAGGTACTAGATATTGATAGAGAAACAACGAGTACTAGTCAACTTCAAACTTGATCATAGCAGTATTTGTTCAATTGAAGGTGTTTCCGGAGAAAAGTAAAGTGAAGATGAATGAAGGATTTCAGTCAAAGCAAAAGAATATTGGAATTGGTCAGTATATATCTCTCGTTAGGACTTCAACCAAAGCCCCGTTCCTACAGCTACAGATCTCGTAATGATTAGGACCAGCGACCAGGGAGGCGTGTGCAGAAAGAGGAGGCAGGAAAGCAACGTGCCGTACCGTGCTCCTTCATGGTCTGATGGAATAGCGGCATCGCCCGGGGCACCACGTCGTGGCAGCCCAGCGGCATGGGCCGGGACCTTGCCTCTCTGTTCAGCCGCTCCGTCAGCGGCGCGTCCCCGGCGAGCGAGCGGTACGCCGTACCCCGGAGCCCCTGCGCCCGCAGCGCCCGGGCCAGCCGCCGCGGCCGCCACCACGCCCACTCCAGCGCGCGCACGGCGCACCACGCCAGCGCCGCGCACAGCAACACCTGCTTCCACGGGAACGGCGCCCGCGCGTCGCCGCCGGCGACGGCGCCGAGCAGTAGTCCTATCACGCCGCCGCTGGCCCCCATGGCCGGCTGGCTGGCCGTAGCTAGCGAGCGAGGAACCGGGTTCTTTTGGGCGCAGGGGATCGGAGAGCCGTGTGCGCTCGGCAGCTGACGGGGAGCGGAATGTTTTTCTTGAAGCTAGGACTAGGAGCCTAGGCCAGGGCCGATGAAGCTGGAGTACGAGTGGTGTCTGCTCCCCATTCCGGGCTTTTATAAATAGAGTTGGGTTGCAGGTTGCTTTGTACGTGGTGCGCATCATTTTCGTGCTCGAGCTTTTATTCTTGGGTTCGCTCGCCGTTTCCGCGATGGTTCTACACGGACGCGCGGCCGGTGGTCTTCTCCGGGCACGCGTAGCAGCGTGAAGAAACTTGGAAGAGGGAAGGTCCGCGGCTGGGCAAAGCAAAACAACGTCACCGGGTACGGATCCTGAATTCGTGATCTTTGTGAACGAAAAATTGAACTGTCTAATTTCAGTAAAGTTCCTTCATGGTTTATCATGTTTGGAGCGCGAGGATTTTTTCAGTAGTCTCTTTTAGAATTGAGGTACTTATATTACCATGAAAAACCTACACAATCAGTGTGTGACGGACCCACACCGTACCAAATTTGATAGTGCTAGATTGCATCAGGTGGTTCGCGGTCATGCTATCATTCCCTTTGCTAATTTGATGGAGGGCTTCCTAGGATGGTCGTAGAATTCGGCTCTTGCTGACAAACTTTCGGCACTGCTCTTCTTACGGTACACACTACAGAGTGCACGCCGAACGTCGGTACGGTAGGCTGTTTATAGCCATACAATGGCCCAGTCGAAAGCGTATGTCCGTACCAAGATATCCCCGGGAACAAAAGTGGAAACGGAGATTTATGATTCTCAAAACCACTGCAAACGTAAAGCTTGGAAACCCTCACGTGCATGGCAAGGCCGAGTGCATTGGGTACACCTAATCTTATCGTGCACCCTTGTCTCTTTCACCTGCAGCTTTTGCCTCTAAGTGCTTGACAGCGCCTGCTGCATGGATCGATCTGTTGGGACTCGGGTGCTGAACTGATTATTGGGAGCTTGATCGTGGCCGGGGACGAGCCGGGAGCAGCTGGTCCTCGTGGCCATGTGCCAGCCAGTTTTTATTCGCTTGCCGCTTTGCTGTTCTGGGATCAGGTGCCGCCGCGCAGGCGCGGACGGGGCATGGGCCGGCGTGCCAAGAAAACGCGAAATTGACTGTTTTGCGGAATTCAAAACTTTGGAACAAGCATGCGTCGGTACGGTTGCACACGTGGTACGGAGCAGTTCATCAGATTCATTGAGAGGGGAACGTTGAATTCGTTTTGAGGTGTTCGTGCGAATAGACTTTTGGATTTGTGGAAGCAACAAATCGTTGATCAATAGGCGTCAAGTAAGAAACCAGCTGATATGTGTAGACGAAATGATTTTCTCCGTGTTCACGGGCCCAGTAGTATATCTGACCGTGCTCTCTGACATGTGTATTTATTAAGCAAAAATTTCATCTGATTGCGACATTCGAAAAGATGAGCGGTAAATAAGTCAATGGCGCCTTATCTAGTAGCGCGAGTCTACTTCAACAAAAAACGCATGTGCTCTTTTTTCTGATTCGTCGATACTAAATTTTATTTAGTGAGCAGGTCAATGGGTGACTAGCATGTGGATTGTCTCGAACGTTTTGTTAGCATCAAGGTACATTATCTCATGCCTCTTGGTGAATGTTAAAGAAAGGGAGGCATTGCTGACGACCTGTGCTGAAATTGTGGACGAAGAGGCTCCTTACGGTGAGGGAGCGCGGCGTTGCATTGGCTTACAAGTCGCTGCACCTTGCAATAATGCACATCTAGAATCATCAGCATTGCTGCCAGCCGATGGTGGTGACATGTGTAGTCTCATTCCCTGCTTGTCCTATACTTTTAGCCATAGGCACAGACTCTGTATGCAGTCCCTGTCATAAAATTGTGCGCATGCATGTTTTCCTTATTCTTTAGTGCTTTGCATATATGCCTATATGATCTGTAGAGATAAGATCTGCTCATATGCTCACGCGGTCACGGCATTTCCTCATGTATTGCGCACATGGCGACAACATCTTAACAAAAATTGTTGCGACCACTAGAGAGGAGACCAATGCTCGGCCTAAAGCGACAGTTTTCTGAAGAAATCCAGATCAACACGTCACCTCCTTGTCCCTGATAGGGCTTTGTTGAGCAATAGATGATATATATCAACTGTAGGTGTTAAAATTGGGCTCAGCGAGAGTGTTTAGTCACATGCAAAGCTTAGATGACTAGGTTCTTTGTGATGGAACTTAATTATCCAGTCGGGTTTGAGTGTTCCACTTAATACGTGTACTTTCATTTACAGCTAATTGTTCTTTAGTGGTAGGCGATATGTCCATCATCGACAGTGAGATGCATGTAATTACTCTCAAATCTCAAGATCGAGTCGACACACGTGGCAAACACAGCAAGAGATGTTTGGCCATGTGATGGCACTCATGTTCTCGTCTCAGCGGATCCCCTATATGGCTATATCTCCTCGAGGAGAGAGTTCAAGGGCTCATCTTGATGTGTTCTCTCTAGATCAAGGGCTCATCTTGATGTGTTCTCTCTAGATCATATTGAGGACAATGTACAAATGTGGATCATGCCATATGAGACAGAGATGATCCTACTGTGTCTATTACAATATGGTACAGAGATAAACTAGATAGAGATGATCCAAGACAATATGGTCGATTACTATGATTATACCATGTCTATTACATACTACTTCACACACAAGCTCATGTACATGTACACACTCATCCTTTTGACCGTATACATGTACAACTTACTTTTATGAAATATAAACATCTATGAGAAACTAGATCGATAGATCTAAACAGAAAAAAAAAACTTATTGAGACAAAGCTCTACTCATCTAAGTCATCTTTTTGCTATATCTTGTCATGTTGGCTTGATTGGGTTCATGGTCGGGGTATCTTGTGGGACTTCTTGCTTGCACCTAAGTGCCCATATCCTCAACCAATCAAAAAGAGACATGTCATGCAATTAATCTGCAAAGTTGCCAGCCCACTATCTTGATGAAAACAACAACCAATTTTAGGTGCACACTCAATCCTCACATGCGCGTACTCGTTAGCGAGCAAAAAAAACCAAACAGGTTAAGTAAAAAGGGAAATTTTCCTTACAATCGTCGGATGAAACCTAAATCCCTCATATGTCACGTTATCAGTGATTGTGAAGATCCGATGCATATGAGGGGTAAGTCATATGTCACATCAACATGAATTTTCACCTATCTACTTACACCATCCGTTGAGTAAATCCTCACCTTTATAAAACATGCTACGTATGCAATGCCATCATATACATGCACACATGCTCAACCACCCTATGCACGTCCTATCTTTTATGAATGCCATCATATACATGCATGCACACGTGCTCAACCATATGCACCTCCTATCTTTATGAATACCTGCAAGAGACTAGGATAGCACATTTTAGGCTCTGTTTGGCACAGCTCCACTCCTAAACTCCAGCAACTCCATCAAAAAATTCAGCCAAACACCCTAACTCCAAAACTCCATGGAGTTGCCAACTCCATGGAGCTGTAGTGCAAATGTAAGTGGAGTTTTGGAGCACCTCTTTTGCTGCTTCAGAAACCATTCTTTTGAACCTCCTCGTGGAGTTGGTGGATAATTACCCACCAATGCCACTGGTTATATAGAAAAAACGGTTCGTTCTATTTTCCTCCGAGACTCCACACGCTCGTCTCCACCGTGCTAGTGCCGCCCGTCGCTCCCGCCGCCGGCCGCCGGCCGCTTCGGTCAGAGGGAGATGGAGGGATGAGGGGGGACGGAGGCGAAGGCGGCGCGGGTGGAGGAGCTCTCGTCGGCGGCGGCGCTCGTGAACGGTGAGCTGCTGTTCTGTAATTGCTTCCTGCAATTCTTCAGAATCCGTTCTTCTGATATCTGTGTTGCAAGGATCAGGAGTGGTAGTGTCTAGGAGTGCACAGTTCCTCAATTTTTGTAGCCCGGTACTTACTCAGTAATTTCGATGAGTGCTAAATGCTAATCTGAATCTCTGCCCATGCTCTCTAAATGTAGTTTGGATTAAATTGCAATCTCTGCTCAGAAATGTTTTGTTGTCAGTTGCCAGCATTGGTGTATCACTCGTGGGCAACGGCAGAGAGAGGAAAGAAAGGAGGAAGAAAAGAGGGGGAGAGGATGATAAGTGGGGCCTGAATTGGGGGCAACAATGGCAATTAACACTGAAATCGATTTTTTTTGAAGCTGAGAGTACCCATCTAGCCAAACACCCCATTTTATTTCTGGAGTCCTGGAGTGGAGCTGACTCTACCTGGAGTTTTGGAGTAGAGCAGCTCCATCCAGAGCTGGAGCCATGCCAAACAGAGCCTTAATATTGGCTAAGTCAGAGGTGCCTTGCTTTTGACATGGACAATAATCCGAAAATGCAACATACATTTTGATTCACTAGGTCGAGAATTCAAATCCAGTTGGATAGAATCAGCTACAAAAATCCTAACCAACAATGAGATAGACTCAGTTTGTGAGATGAGTCGATTTTTCTCCTATGATACATGGTACTCTGTACGAGGGATAACAATAGATTTCGAAAAAAAAAATGAATCCCATGCGGCATCATCAATTGGATCGGCTCCGGCACCAGAAACGTCATGCGCAAAAAGAAAAAAAAACAAAATCGGCCCATGCCAGCTGAGCTAACGAAATAGTACTGGTCAAATCTAAAATACTGGACAAGCCGCAGCCAGAGCTTGTGGTCATAATACTGGGCGCCCACGAAAGGGCCCAACAAGGAGGCTGGCGTCCTGAGTGCTCCGATTCGGACAACGGTTGTTCTCTTGATCGGAGGGAGGGGCGTGATTTCTGCCACCCAAAGGTCAACGCAGCGACGCCACCGAGCCAATCAATTGAGCCTTTAGTTCACCCCCAACTCCCAACTTTGGCACTATGCAAAAAGAAGATTCCCCATCACATCAAACTTGCGGTACATGTATGGAGTACTAAATGTAGACGAAATTAAAAACTAATTGCACAATTTTATTGTACTTTGCGAGACGAATCTTTTGAGCCTAATTAGTCAATATTTGGACAATAATTTACAAATACAAACGAAACGCTACAGTGTGCTATAGTGCTGTAACAGTAATTTGGCACCTCCAAATTTTGGCAACTAAACAAGGCCCCCAAACCAGATATACAGGCTCAGCCATGCAGAGCTGGGCACGGGCGGTTACTCGTACAGCAGTGAAGGGCCACATCGGGCATAAGTCCATGGGCACTGGTTATGGTGCCGCCAAGAGCTATGTTAAACAGAGGCCTGTCACCACCGTCCGTGGATTCCACGGCGACACAAGTTTGGAGGACGTGAATCAGGTGATGAGGTTAGTAGCCGAGGTGCGGGCGATGGGGGTGAAGTTGGATGAGACTGCCGCGGAAAGGGCTCAGCTGGACCATGTCTGGAGTTGTATCCATGCCACCGTAGTTGGCTGCGTACTTGCTCAAATCTCGTTTCGAATCTTTGATCAAACTATCGGCGGTACTAAGGAGTAAATATTACTGTAATTTTCTTTTTTGCTACGTCTTCTTTATACTGGTTCTTGTTTTTCTTAAATATAAATTGGGTATAAGATGCCTAGAGCGTCTTTTGTTAAAAAAATGTCCATGCAATTGGTTAGCTAGCCTTTTGTTTTCTCTAATAACCAAATTAAAGTTAGATATTGTTTTCATTGTGAAGCGGAAGTGTTTACCGAATTTGGATGCACAACTACATGTGCCCGTTATGATGAGCACCGGGCATTGATTCCCTAATTTTCCCTTTTCACGGTATATATTTTTTCCAAAACAATAAACGTACAGCTTTCAGTTCAAGTAGCACGGAGTCAAGACAAAAATGCATGTACGTGTGTATAGGTGCAACTAGCAAGAACCGATGTGTCTCCAGGCGTTCACTTCTCCATTGAACAGCCAAAGAGCAACCACAGAGGCGCATACTCAACTTGATTATATACTAGTCCATCAACCCGTACTTCCGCACGGATTAATATTTTTAGAAGCTATTATATTTAAAAATTATGTAGAAATTAAACTCCTAGCTAATAATCAAAATTATTTACCTACTACTTTCTTATTTTTCAATACTTCAACATAATACTTATATTCAACATAATACTTATATAGATATTATATAGATACGTACCTATCAGTGATTGATTTTTAATTAATAATTACTCTATGCACTTTTTCATCCACGTTCGTACTTTTTCCATTTTGTATCACACCTCCAATCCTCCATACATTATGTTCATTATGTTTAGCATACAAATCAGTATTTTTCATCGATTCCTCACATACATGTATAAATGGTCTAAATGGTGGCACTCATCATGTGTATATACTTTAACTTATTTTTTTTATATTAACAATGATATAAATAAGTAATTTAGAATCATATATTAGTTTACTTTTTGACATTTCTGTATGATGCACATGAAAGATAATTAGATTAAAATTTTGGTGTTTACTTTAGGTTATTTTTAATAACGACATACATGGGTAACATAGATAAAATTTTAGACTGACATTTTAAGTTATGGTTTATAATGATGCGTATTAGTAAATTGGATGAAGATTATGGGGTTACTTTAGATTATTTTTTATAATAGCTGAGCTCGGTAATTTAGATACAGATTTAGAGCTCATTTTTGAATATTTTCAAAATGACAGTGGTGGGTAACTTTTTAGAAAATATAATAGATCAATGGCTATGATTATTAGAGTTTACAGGATTGGTGCTTGATGTTTTTAATTTTTATGAGAATTTGTCTCTTTTTTCTAGCTTGCCTCGTGGGAACTAATGCGGAGTCTCCAATGAAAAAAATAAGACTACATTGCTACAAAACTATTACCATAAGCTACCTCTCATTTGTTAAATATTCGAACACAATACTTATGTAGATATATACTTAATATCTTCATCCAATTATGATAGATTTTAGTTAGTTATTACTCTATAATATTTTCATCCACATTTATAATCTTTAACTTTTCACTTTGCATCGCGGGTATGCGCTTGAATTTGTTTAATGAATCCTAAGTTTGAGAAACAATTTTAGCATATAAATTTATATTCTCATCACTTTATATCCTTATAAATTGTAACACACATCATACGTAAAGACCTTAATTATTATATCATATACCAATAGTGTAAGATATAGACGATTTAGAATCATATATTGCTGTATATTTTTAATTAAGGTTATTTGATTAAAATGTAGGGTTACATCATGTTATTTTTAATAATGGCATGTGTGGGTAATATAGACGCAAATTTAAGGGTTTACTTTTTTTAAGTAATAGTGGTAGGCAATTCAGTTGCAAATTAGAGGGTTATTTTAAATATTGTTTATAATGGCATAAGTGGCTAATTTTGATGAAGATTAGAGGTTGCTTTAGTTTATTTTATATAATGGAATAGGTGGGTAATTTATATATAGATTTAGTGGGTTACTTTAGACTATTTTTATAATGGCATAGGTGGGTAATTTTTTACAAAACATAAGAGATCTAATGACTATGATGATTTTAATCTATCGATTGATGGTCGGATATTTTACTTTTTTTAAGAATTTCTAGGATTTCTCTCTTTGTCTAGAGTATCTACCTAAGAATCCTAGATGGCTTCATCTGGACGGTTCAAAAGGAGCCTCCAATTAGCAATAGTAAGATGGGAACAACATCTACTAAAGCTATTGGCGATAATAAGATTGATAGTAACAGTAATCATCAATATGTCTGCAATAGAGAACTAGTCGGCCAAAGATTAATTAAATATTTCGGTAGTAGTAGATGCAAACGGAAAACCTTGAAGCTCTCCACCCGTCTGCTAAGCAGCCACGATCAGAAAATATAAATTCTAGCGGAATTTGATGCATACCTAGAAAATATATTTTTGATCACGCATGAGCACGACCTCGACGAATCAGCATCAACAATCTTCAATGGATAATGGGGGGAGCACCCTCTATTGTTTACTTTTTTGAGCTAACAGTGAGTGACAGGAATCAATCTGAAGCTTGAATGGCCCAATATGTTACAAAGTGACCAAGTTTCACAAGATACTGACAAACCATTGCTAAGATATTAATTTATTTCCAATGCACATAGCTACGGTATAGCTTTATTACATCAACAGGTAACATTGCAAGTAATTGTAAACAAGTAACTGATTGCCGTATCAGATCACCCTAATAAGCTTAATCTGTGCACCATGCATCGGACGTAACGTCATCACCGTATGTGGCGCATGAGTATAGGATTGCGCGAGCTCAAACTCAAATCGCTGGAGGATCATGCACAACGCCATCTTGGCCTCAAGAAGCGCAAAGTTTTGACCGATGCATGTGCGAGGTCCCCAGCCAAACGGTAGGAACGCACTTGGGTCCTTGGACGCCTTCGAAATCCCCTCAGCGAACCTCTCTGGTTTGAAATCGTGGGCGTCACTTCCCCAGATGTCAGGGTCGTGGTGGATAAAAAGAATAGGGATCTCAATGAATGCACTAGCTGGATACGTGACATTTCCAATCTTCATCTCCTTGTAGGTTCTCCGGCTGAACACGACGGCGGGCGGGTATAATCGGAGAACCTCGTACAGGATCATATTCACCTGCAATTAAATACGCAAAGATATAGAGCAAGACTATTCATGCCTTTACACTTTACCATTGATGCATCGTGAAATAGGGAATTACTCCTCCATTCTAAATTGTAGGTTGTTTTGATTTTTATAGGTGTATAGTTTTTGCTACGCACTTAGATATAACTAATATATGTCTAGATGTATAATAATATTAATCTAGAAAAGTTAAAATGAACTACAATTTGAAATGTAAGGAGCAGTGACTTGTTTCAAGAACTCACCGTTTTGAGCCGGCTCAATCCCTCGTATTCTGGTTTAGTCCTCCCGAACAGGCCAATAACTTCCTCCCTTGCACGGTCTTGCCACTCTCGGTGCATGCTTAGCAAGACCATTGTCCATGTCATTAACACTGACGTTGTCTCCATCCCAGCAAGGTAGAACACCTTGCACTCCTCAATGACATCTTCGATTGTCATTCCCAGGCTGGACTGGCCATTCTCGTCTGTGTCTCTCATGTTTGACTCCAGCAATATGCCCAGCAAGTCATCTTTGGTGGGTTCACCTTCTTTCATGGCTTGAATTCTTTTCCCAATCAACCCTCGTAAAATTGAGTTGACCTCCTTCTGGATTTGGCGCATTCTTCTGTTGTTTTTGGTTGGCAAGTTCCTGCAGAAAACACGAAAAAGGCCCACAACATTAACAGGCGTGTAACTAAAGAAGAAGAGAACCAGAGCAACCACAGCAGAGTAACTTACATGTAACCAGGAATGGCAATCTTCTGAATGGCAGCTACGAAGCGCTCAGCTTGCTCGGACTGGAGCTGGAAAAGCCTTCTTCCTTCATGGTAGCTGCTGCCGAATGCTGTGCGGGAAATGACATCTCCGGTGAGGGCCTGGAGCTCTGACCAGACGTCCAGCTCGCACGAACCATCAGAGTCAAGGGACTGCTCCCATTTGTCGACAAGCTCTTCGCAACACGCGGAAAACGCCGGCAGCATGAGCTGCAGAGGTCATACGCTCCAACGATCAATCACAATTTAACTCAATCTTCGAAAGCTATTACGCACTGGTAACTGTAAAATTGAAACTTGATATATACAGTACCTTTAGCTTCTCGAGATGGAAGGCAGGGTTGAGGATCCTCCTGTGCTTGACCCATTTCTCGCCCTCGTGGCTCGTGAGTCCGTCGGAGATCAGCTTCGTCAAGGCCGGGAACTGGGGCTTCTCGAAGTGGCCGAACTTGTTGGAGAGCAAGTCCTTGACCAGCGCCGGATCAGTGATGGTCACGTTGGGAATCGGCCCGAACCAAGAGAAGCACGTCTTGCCGTTCTCCCGGACGTTGTTGTAGAGGAACGGCGTGACGCGGGGGACGATGTCGTGGCACCCCAGCGGCAGCGGACTGGCCCAGGCCTCCTCGTTGAGCCGGCCGAACTCCTTGACGTCGCCGGTGAGGAAGCGGTACGTCGTGCCCCGGAGGCCCTGCGCGCGCAGAGCTCGCTCGAGCCGCCGCGGCTGCCACCATAGCTTGTTCAGCAGCCGGCCGCCCTGCCACAGCAGCACAAAGCCTGCAGGGACGCCGTAGACCAGGAGGCTGCGTGGTACCGAGGCCACAGCTGCGAACAAGGCTCCAAGAACCATTGCTGACGATGATTGCAAAATAAAGTGGACCTTGACTATATAAGGATATGCTTGGTACGGCACTTGGGGTCAGGTTGTTCTATATATAGAGAGGTTTGACATGACTGAATGATTGTTATCCCTTGCTCATTTGTTTAAGGTTTCTTGGAGTGTAAGACTTGCTCTGCACTCTGGTCAAAACGAGCGGCGGAGCTTAACACGATGCACGATATGAACTTGGTGGAGAAGAAATTCCGACAGGCAGCGACACTATGTGGTGATCTGTTAGGTGTTGCTTCGAATTTGCTTAATTAGTTGATGCTACGATGTGCTCAGGCATGAATTTAGTCAGAGCATAAGTCTCGATGTAAACCATTTGTGAGTGTGCTAGCTATTAGAGCTCAGATGCCCTAAAAGCTTAAGCTTCACAGAAAACTGATGAATTCTATAATTTTCTCTTCAAGTTTCTAGCTCCGCACAAGGGCTCCTCCATATAGTTGAAATGTAACTCTATGTTTATCAATAGTTTATCTATAAGAAACCCATTACATGTTTAAGTATAATTCTTCTTATTAAGACCCTAGGCTCTACCGTGAATCCAAACAGGGTTACAAATTTCATCAAAATTCCGTGCTTCTCTGGGAGAGCTTTTTGCGTGGTACTGAGGCCACAGCTGCGAACAACGCTCCAAGAACCATTGCTGACAAGTTTCAGTTAAATTGAACTATACTTGTAAGGGGCTCGGGATTGATTTCTTACGTTTTTTTCCCCAATTTTTTCCCTCGCATTGGTGACGCGCCAGCACAGCTCAAAGTTTATTGTGCCACGCTTTATGTTGCATCAAAAGGCCGTACCGTACCGACGCCCACCCAAAATTGGACCAGCCCAAGTGCCACTTCCATCGCTGATGAATGGGTCCACCCCATTACAATAACCGTAAAAAATGAATAATTGAAGCAAGGGTTCCAACTGAGGTCAATTACCTCACGACGTAGGGAACAAACCACAAAGCTATGGACCAAGTTGTAAATACAAATTTTCTACAATCTTTAATAACGATTCTAAATATTTTTTAAAAAAATTGAGCAGACATTTCAACCAAGGAACTAGGAATTTTCACAAATTTTGTTTATTTTGACGAGACCCAAAAAAGTGGAAAGTGAATTGAAAACTCCGAATCCAAATGTTTTATTTTCTAAGGTGTCTATGCGAACAACAACCAGTTTTCTTGGGCGTCCACATATTTCACAAAATAACTCTATTCTGAACCGGTTGTGTCTTGTTCCTCTATTTCCACAAGACGACACCTCTTGAAAAAAATAGTGAATTCTGACTCCGACTCCCACTCCGCAATATAACTCTGAACAAAGTTGATAGCGAACTCCAAAAATTTTCTTCGCTGAGGGCCTTGCATCGTGTATGGCAGATAATTTAGTATGCAAAGATAAGCTGATACCTGTAACATCCCACTGTAACATCCCACTTTTTAGAGCATTTAAAAATACGTATATTTTAAATTTTTTCTTTAATTATAACACAATCTTCTTTCCCGAAATATTCAAAACCTATTTTTACCAAATAAATCTTGCACTAAAACTACATATGTGATGCACTTGATTGCTTTAGAAACCCTATTCTAATTCCTTTGAATATTATTTAAATCCTTGAGTCCATCAAGCCCTTTCAACACCAAGTCCTTTAAATCTTCGCACCTAAAGTATCTCTCTCCAAAGTCCTAGATCAATATTCAAATCTAGTTTGAATATTAAGCCTTAATCAAACCTCTATAGAAATCCTAGCTGTCGTTGTCGAGATTAGCGGATCAAGACTACGGCAAGTAAATTTCTTTTATACGCGTAAGGCTTCGGATGGTGGCGTGAGAGGACACAGAGTTAGACTGGTTCGGGCAGGAATAGCCCTACGTCCAGTATGAGGAGCTGCTCGTGTTACTCACGCGGGATCTGTAGTAGGGGTTACAAACAGGCGAGAGAGGGAGCTGGTCCCAAGTCTCTTGGGTGTGCACTGATGCTCGTGAGGAGAGTGTGTGGGTTCTATTTTCTTGAGAGTCCTCCCGGTCTCGGGGCCCCTGGTTCTCCTTTTATAGCGCAAGGAGAACACAGGAGTTACAGGTGAGCCAGGCGTGTGGAGAAGTAAGAGAGGTAAGCTAAGTAAGGTAAAACATGGGGATAAGAACCGAGTTCCCAGGTCGCCGCCTTCCTCTCCGACCTTTGTCTCCCGTCAGCATGGCCGCCGGAGGGGGGCAGCTGCCGTTGGATCCTATCGGCGATTCCCCGGTCGACCGTCGCCGCCCGGCATGATGATGATGCCCGGCCGCCACAACCGTGCGCGTCGTGAGGGATGGCTGACCCCTGTAGTCCTACGTATCGCCCGCGGAACACGGACGTCACGTTCCTGTCGCCGGACAGGCTGAGCGCGAGAACGGGCAACGCTCCTGCCGTTGTCGCCGTAGCCTGTGCGGTCGTGGCTACAGTGTTCCGCCCGGGTACTTGTGGCGGGTCACGTCGAGGAGCGCGGGCGCCTTTCTGCGTGCCAGAGCCGCAGCACATTTATGGCGAGATTGGTGGGGGCCCACGAGATCTGCGCCCTCGTCTGCTGGTCTGCGCCCGAGGCGGACCCTTGTCTTATGGGCCCGGATGAGTCCGACCCCCTACGCCCGGGGTCAGGCGAGGTGGAGCCTTGCGGCGAGGGGTCGGGCGCATCCGACCCTGGGACCGTGGGTCGGGCGAGGCGGAGTTTCGCCAGCGTGGGTTCGGGCGTGTCCGACCCCGGAACCTTGGGTCGGGCGAGGCAGAGTGGAATGCTTCTTGCCCATGCCGGGTCGGCGAGGATCGCTATTGCCGTAGGTGGGCCCGGGCCTTTATGATTGTTGATTAAGGGGCATAAGGAGGTCGTTAATATTTCCCCCCAACACTAGCCATCATAGTCATGTCCAACCAATTTAAAACCCCAAACCCTCCAAAAATATTTCATTTTTACACCTAGCATGACCTTACACCTCAAACTCCCTTTAAATTTGAAATGAACCTAAAACTCCATCAAACAAATAGAAAACCCCTTAATCCTTCACAGGCCGCCAAGCCCATTTCTAGCCCATCCTTACTCAGCCTAGTCCACCTCCCACCCCTTCTCTGCTTTCCGCTACGGCCCAGCTTGCCTCCCCTCCTTCGCAGCCCACCTACACATACGGCCCGTGGCCCAGCAAGGCGTGTCATCCCAACTCGCAAGCTGGCCCACACAGCCCACTCGCTCCTCTTCGCCGGCACCGCCGTTCTGCATCCACTCCCCCAGCTCCACCGTACCACCGAGCGTGCCTGTCACCATGCGCCGTAGCTTCGGTCGGCTAGCCTCGCCGGCGTAGCCACCCGTGCCACGCCTCGTCTGCCTCTGCCACCAGCCCGCGCTCTCACCGTGCACCTACGTACCGCGCCACCCGCACGCACCCGCGCCGTGCGCGACGCCGCGCCATGGCTCCACTGCCCGGATGCACCCCCCCCTCGCCGCCGCTCTCCTCGCCACCACTATCACCTCCTCTGGCCACAAACCACCTCGGCCTCACTGCCAAACCGCCACCATCCTCTCCCCCTCTTCTCCCATATCCTCTCCCGTCAATACTCCCTCTCCTGCCAAGCACCCCGCCGCACTCTGGCTGCCGGTGCCCTTCTCCTCTCCTTGCTTGGCCGCGAAGGAAACCGCCCGAGTGTGTCGCCCCCTGCCGACCTCATCCACCCACCGCGCCAATCCCCCTCCCCCGCACGCCATCGTCATCCATCCCCTCCAGCCACCCTCCCCTTCTTCTCTTGGCGCCCCTCAGCCCTCCCCCTTCTCCTCCCTCCATGGGTGGTAGAAGCGTCGGGCACGTCGAAAGATCTGCTCTCGTAGATGACATTCCGCCACCAAATCGAGCTCTAAGGGCTCAAGCCTCGGTCCTCCGTGGCCACGCCACCCCGGTCCTCACTTCGCCCCCCGCAAACCTCCCAGATGGGTTCCCCTTGCTCCCCCCTCTCTCTCGGTACCGGCTGCAAGGCCAGAGGTGATTGGGAATGCTAGATTAGCATGCTCTGGCAACCACCCGCGGTGGCGGCGATGGTGCACACGGCGGTGCCGCCAACCTCCGGCGGCCCTGGCCGGTTCCGTCTGCCCTCCGTCCCGTTGTCGTCTCTCCCTCCCTCTGTCTAAACCCGACGTGCGGGCCTACGCTTTGACGCTGTCAGCCCCGCCGTCCACCCACCCCATTCCTGGTCCGTGCGCGCGGCGCACGTGAACCGCTGCCCCAACCCGCACCCCGGTCCACGGCCCAGTCCACGGGCTCACGGCACATTAAGCCGCAGCCCCCACCAGCGTCAGCCCCTCCAAATTGCTACGTGCACCCCGTCTGTGTACCCCAAAACCCACTTAGAGCCCTTAACCACCTCAAAAAATTCCCAAAAATTCACCAAAAATCCCATAAAATCCTAGAAGCCTATTTATGCCTTTATTTCCTATAGTTCACCTCATATGTGCCCTTTTTCTATCTTTTACTACAATCTTAGAGCCCAACTTTATCAGGGAAATATACCGCACCGCCACCACCGCCGTAAGGCCGAAGGCCTCGGGTTGAAGCCGAGTGCGTCGTGGGGTCTCTAGCCACTATTACCCACGTTGATAATAGCACCTAGCCGACTGTTCCTCGCTACCCTATCGTCGCCGCTAACCCTTGTTGCTGCCATGGACCTGTTTGATCTTGCCTAGGCCCCACCTGTCGCCAGGTGACTATCACCAGGTCAGGTCAAAGCGGTGTCTGTCAAGCAAGCTCTCAAGTTCTACCGCTAAAAGAAACTCGCCAAACTCCACCCGCCGTAGGCCCGAGCCCTGGGACAAAGTCGAGTTCATCATGCAAGTTTCCACTCCTGCCACTCAGCACCCAAATCATATCTAAGGTCCATTCTAGCCAAGATGCTTCCCGATTAAAATCCTAATATTTAACTCAACCTAGCTGTCATACTGCCCAATCAAAATATCATCCCGGCATAGCCGTTATGCGGTCCAATCTAAAACTCTAGATACCAACCCACCTAAGTCGTTATGCTGCCTGATCAAAATCTCAATTATCATTCAAACCTAGCCGTTGTGCTACCCCACCAAAACCCTAAACAACCCTAGGGAATTAATCATTAAATTCCCTAGAATTTGCTAAAAATCTAGCCACCCAACCCATTAATTATTTAGAAACCCCTTTCTAAATAATCAATGAATTACCCCTCGAATACCCGGGAATTCACCTTTAATTATCATGTGATTCCCATAATACTTATCCTTTTCCTTTCTTTTCATTCCTTAGGAATTGATTAGTGTATTGTTTTATTGATTGTTATTTTATACGCATTTGCGAGCTGATAAACGACCAGTCTCTACCCAAAGTCAAGGATCCAGAAGGGCTTGAAGCTAAGAACCCTGGTCTCCCTAGGAGACATTAAGGATCATTTGTTTAATGCAAGTCCCAACTTCTAGTGTATAATTTATCCCATTGAGTGCGAGAGTAATAACATGACCAACTTAAATGGATTGCATTATGTTGACAACCAAAATTGGCATCATAGGAGTTTGTTGTCTGAATCTGGACAAATTGGTCTACAAACATGTCAGACCGGTTTTACAAACATTATCAAATCTCTTATTGAACCTCACCATTGCGTAGATATCGTCGAGGCGATTAAAATGCATATGTAGAACATCCAATTTGGAGTCCGGATGAGAGTTATGGTTCTGGCAAGATTTAGCCCTGTGCAGACCGGTTTGGATGGGCGGTTTGACCGGTTTGACCAGCCTAATCCGAGTTAGAAATTGTATTTTGACACGGTATTTGTTAACCTTCGACTCCTACTATATCAAGACCTCCCCACCCTATAAATATAAAAGGCCACAGCCGATTGAGGGCAACCCAATCGAATCAAACAATTATGCATTTATCTTTTATCTCCTAAACCCTAAATCTCTTCCAACCTCCAAGCTATTTGTCTACCGATCTCCATGACCAGAGATGGCATCCTAGGCTTGCTGGTCGACCTAGGGCACGCCGGCGACGTCCACACCGTGACGGGGTCCCTCCCGGGCGAGAGCTTAAATGGCCTTTGCTAGTTTGCTCGTAAAGTAGTCGTTCTTTGCCATGTAAGTGCATTGGTTATCCCTTTGCTGGTTTGCTCGTAAATCTAGCCGTCCTTCACCACGTAAGCATGGTAGTTATCCCCTCGAACGATCGATCTAGGCAAAACCCTAATACGTGCTTGCTAGATGGTCCCCTTTTGCTATTGAAATGCCACAGGCCAACCACCCTAGGAAAACTACTTTTCCCTCCAACCCTCCCAATAATAGATACGCTAGGCAAGTTGGGTCATGTCCCATAAATGGGGAAAATAAAACCTGGTTGGATCCTCTACAGGAAGGATCTAACACCCACCATAAATATTTATTTTTATAAAAAAAGACTTAGGAAGGGTTTTTCCTTTGAAAATGCGCGAGTTAATAACAAGATGATAGTAATACAAACTGAGTCAATGCCAGCCAATTGCTCCCGAAAAAGTTGCTAGAAAGTTCGTGAGTCAATGTGGGGCTATTATAAGGGACAACGTGCCCATCAACATTTGAGGGTGGAAGGGTAAAAAGATGATCCATACGTGCTCCTGCAGACACAGAAAGATATGTTGTGGGCAGATGTCAAGAAACACTTCACACTTCCTAACATTGTCAATGAAAAAGTTATGAAAGACTGGATGCTCAAGAAGATGGCAACCCAATTTTAGACCTTCAAGAAGAATCAAGATGCCAACTATATCAAGAAGGGCCGACCTCCAGATTTTAATGACTGGCCAAAGTTAAGAGATCACTAGAACTCATTTTTAGAATGCAAGAGGAGTGAAGATAGTGCAAACAAGGTTCGTGTCAACTTAGGCACAAGGAGTACCACCATCGTCTAGGGCAAGGTGGTTACAGGAGTGCAATTCCTAAATAGAGAAAGATGGAACAAGACCTAATTGTAACATCCCTAGTTTAAGAGTGGATGTTGAAAGGATAATTAGAATGGTTAAGGATACAATTTTTGCTTAGGACTTAAACTTTGCTATAGTTGAAAATGCAATGCACTTAAACCTTGAAATATCACAAGAGTGGCAAATTAAAGTCAAACCCAGTCAAACAAGAAACTAAGTGTGAAAAACAATCAAACTAGGTTGTAATTGTAGAAAGCATCTCGAAAATCCAAAAGAAAATTTTGAATTGACCTTGCAAACCTTAAATGGCTAAAAATACCTTAAAAAGCACTAATTGGGGGCAGTTGGTAAATTCAAAATTTCTTATAACAACTTAACTTTTTTCCAATATAAAAGTTGTAGAACTTTTCAAAACAAACAACTTTTTGTATTTGAGCTTTCACTGGTTTGAAGTGGAACATGTTCAAAATGTGGGTTAAAGTTTAGTGAATTTCAAAACTTAATTCAATTTCTAGCTAACTCATTGAACCGACGTTCTTCCAAAGTTTTCAACCTTTTACCTCCCAATCCAGCATAGTTTTGAACTTAAGATCTTTTTAGGACTTGTAGTTTGAACTTAGGCCAAAAACTTTTAGATTTGAAAAAATTTGAGTTTAGTTTCAAAATCTCGCTAAACTGCAGTCCAAAACTAGCTGCTTTGCTCGCCACGTGCAAGCCAGCGCGCGGTCACCGTGTGTTCGCTTCGCGTCGCGCCATGTCGCGCTGCCCAGTTCGCGCAGCACGAACACCAATGACTGCCGCCGATGGGAGGCGATGGTCCGACCGCTTGCCCAAACTCCAGCGCGCGCAACCTTATCCCTCTGCAGCGCATCTCCCTCGGCCAACCGCCGTGACGAGCCCACGCACGCCCCTGCTACCCATTGTGTGTGCCGCCACCACGTCTCGCCACCGCATCGACCAGCGCCGCTCCGCCACTCACCGTCGTGAGGTGACAACTTGGGCTCCCTCTCCTGGCCACTCCGCGCATGAGATAAAGGGAGGGAATCTCATCTAAGTCCTGCACCGCTAACCGCCGGAGCTTGCCCACGTGCGCACGCCTGCCACGACGAACCGCCGCCATTATCCTCTGCACCGCCAGTCACCAGCCGCCCTGAGACTCTCCCCCAGTCGCCAAAGAGCACCGGGGCACCCCTACGCTCCCCCTCGCGCCCCCGACTGGCTATAAAAGCCATTACTCCCCCTCGCCGGCGCATGAGCGCAACACCCACCTCCGCCAGAGCCCCGCCACCGCACCTCACCATGGAGCTTGCTCCTCCAGCAATCCATGCTACCCGCTGAGCCCATCGGTGCACCACCCTTACGCCACTGCAGCTTTCAGAGCCCCTTCCCAGCCAGCTTCGCCACCGTCGGTGCCAGAGAAAACTCCCCGCCACCACGCCTGAAGTGCTGCCATGAACCGCCGCCGCTAAACCTCCTCTACCCTCGAGCTCCTTAGTGCGTCGGACCGTGGTGAGCCCCTGAGCACTCTTGTGCCCTTCCCTAACCCTAGCCAGATTAACGCCGGCCAGCCGCCAGCCAAGCCCCGGGGACTCAATTGAGAGCCCTAAATCTTTCCAAGGGCATTAGTGTGAATTTTAGGGGCACTATTGTAGTGTTTCAAAACTTCCAGGGGCCTCTTTGCAAGTTGATTAACCTTTTCTATTTTATTTAGTTTTTTAAATTGACTGAAACTTTGGAAATGCATAGTAAATGGTAGAAAAATGCTAAAAATACAAAACCAACTTTGTTAGACTCTGGATGTTGAATAGTTTCATAGAAAAATAGTTTCGAACATATCACTATTGTAGATTTTTCTTTAGGATTTATTTTGTGTTTGAGCCAACAAATGCCCCATAAATCACACAAAAATGGTAAAATGTAAGTCCACCTCTGTTAGAACACTTGTGTCATGCTTGTTCTAGATATGAATTTGGTGACACTAGTTTAGGTGTTGAACACACTGGTTTAAGGCAAACCTTCAAATGCTAGGCTAGATCTTGTTATTAACACTAAAAATGGAAGAAAATAGGTAAAAATGTGAAACCACTTTTGTTGGGTTCCTATTCCAAATTGTTCCCTAGGAAAAATATTGGTTTTTGTTGGGGACATGATTGATCTTTCTTAAACTTGTGCACATGGTTTAATAAAACTAAACTATGGAAAATAGATGTCCTTCTTATTAAATCATGGAAAAACTACAGTAACCCTTGTTGAACATAGAGAATCCCTGTAAAAATTTCAGAGCCAAACTACCACTGAAATGTGAGTTAAATATAGTTATATGAAATCTGCCATATGATGTTTTTTTATTTTTAATGATTTTTTTAGAAATCAAATGAGTCCTTAAAGTTTACAGTAGCTCCCTAATAATGTTAAGAAGCCTCTATAAAATTTTCAGCACCAGATCGCACTTGATGCAACCAGAAACAATTTTTAAAGTTATAGCTAGTTAAAAGGAATAAAAACAATTAATGAATAAGAAGGGTAAGTGGGAAATGTACATCTAGGTTGTTAAGAAATTCAGAAATAGGATAACTTTCCAAAAGAACTTTGAGCAACCCTAAGATGACCCCACTTTTCTTTTTTGAGAAGATAAATGGTTAAAAACCTCAGATGTGTACACAATCACCATCAAATCAAACCCAAGGTTTAAAACACGAAATCACTTTAACTCACAAAGAACTCAAGTTTGAATCTTGATTAGGAATACGTGTTCGTTGTAAGCTTTACTCTTCTGCAATAATATCTGAAATTCATCCTGCATATGAAATCATGAAACTTGAATCATTGCATATGCATCTCTTGTAGAAGCGAATCTCGCAGACGGAACGTACGAACTGCTCCTGACGACCGAGGAAGTACCTGCTGAGCTGCATCATGTCGAGGCCGAGCAAGAGCCCAGTCAAGCTTCGAGCAAGCTCCCCACTAACTTAGAACAGGAAGGCAAGCCCTGGAGCATAACCCTGATTTTAAGGTTCATGCAATATCTATGCTACTTATGTCTGTGCATTTAAGTTCATAGGAGTTACTTGAAACATTAGTTGTATGATCCTAGGTACCTATGTGCTGAATACTAGTATGTTAAGCCATGTAGTTGCTATGCTAAATAGAGAATCGATAAAAGTTGAGTGATATCCTGTCACTCACGAGTTATAGGAGTTGCTTGCTTACTTACACTACAACCATAAGGATAATAGATGGGGCCGGGCTTTGGTTTTGACTCGGTGGATTTGCCCCGTCTGTCTAGTAATAAATGTGCTAAGGCCGAAATGTGACGGTGTTCGTGGTCAAGTGTTTGAAAGTGCTAATCTCATACCTAGTATGGGATAGGGAAGCCTAGTACATGATTGAACTGGGATGTGAGCAGACCGCCCCACTGTCTCTAGAATGGAGTTTCCCTGGTGCATCATGTGGGTACAAGTGCAGTCACGGTATGGCGACGTTCGGGACCGTGGGGCATTGTATCCAAGGGACGTGGGCCTGACACGTGCCTGGGGATTGATAGGGATGACTGACAAGTGAATCGAACCCGACGTGGTACGCGGATGTCGTGGGGTTAGGTTCACCTTGCAAGGTTTTGAAAACTCGATTCGAATCGTCTGCCTCTCATAGTTTGAGATTGCTTGATCACTATGCTGCACGGAGTAACAAGTGGAACAGAGAATGATTATTTTAATGATGATACTTGGAATAAAATGTTTGCTCAACTTGCTTGCTTAGAATAGGTGCTTACTTAGACTGGTTAATCTACTAGAACCTGAAGCTAAAACTTGAAAGTAAGGACTTATTTTAGATGCCTTTGGCAAAAACAAATCTCTCAGTCAAAAAGCCTTGCATGTCTAGAAGTTGGTGGAGTAGTTACCACCTGACGGTTAAGTCTTGCTGAGTATTATTATACTCAACCTTGCTTGTGGCCTTGTTTTCAGGTAATGTGGTAGATGTCGATGATTGTGCTGCTAGTTTGACTTGGCCGACCCAGCTCCCTCCGGGTTGGACGGTCGAGTGGGACCCATCCTTGGTCGGCGAGGATTGTGGTAACTGATGACATGGCAGGCTTCACCATGACATCTTTGCTCTGACATTTAGTTACCATCTTATTCCACTGCTTAAACTCTGAACAATTTACTTTATGCACTTTTGAACTATTGTGGTGTAATAAATAAAGTGGGACCTATGTTTTAATCTACTGGATTGTTGTAATCTCTGGACTCGCCTTTGCATGAGCATGCTTTGTTTCGATCAGAGACAAGTGGTTTATCGAGTATAACCCAACAGACTACCAGATTGACTTGATTAAAGTGTCAGTTTTCCGTGAGGCGAAGTTGAGTACACTTTAGCTAGGTTAATTTGGGTGGTTCTGCCACACTAATCGATCGAGTTATCATACCAACAACTATTGACTGGCCCGATCGATCGAAGAATTGGTATTATGCTCACGGAGGCACCCTTATCCCTAAGGATGGGACACTTATTTTTAACAAAACAAGATGTGAGAAGGCCCTCAGGCTTATAAAAAACATTGAAGATTCTAAAGCGGGAAAGTTCAAGATTGATAGAGAGAACGATGAGCTGACTTTAGCGCTCGGGAATCCCGAACACCCAGGATATTGCCGAAGCTTCGGGGTGGTTCCATGGAAGTTTGCTTTTCGTAGGGACATCGACACGTACAGAAGCCGGAAGAGAAGAAAGGAACAACAAGAGGAGAGGTGGCAGCACATGTCAGAAGTCAAAGTGCATGAACAAGACGTAAGAATGCAGGAAGAAATTAATCGGCTAATGGCCCTAGCAGTTACTGAGATGGCCCAATTTGGAGCACTGCCAGATCCTAACATCGTCATTAGCCCTTCTCAACGCCGAAGCACCTGTGCTTCTATAGGGGTCCCCGATGAGAACATGCCAAGCTTACCCGTGGTTGCGCAGGAGAACCAACGGTACCCTGTGGATGACATCACTCAGCGCACCTCATGTGAGATATATAGACCATTTGGCAACCTCACTATTAAGGTATACATATATATAATTTGTACAATTATCTCAATTGATCCATGCCTTGGGAGTTTAGTAACTTCTTTATTTCTCCTATATGTACAGGTGGCGTACAGAAGTGCTTTACCAATCCTGCCAGGGCGGACAAGCCATGGCGTGGCGATTCCACTTGGCTACTCCAGCATTGGGTGGAGCAGATTTGTGAAAGTCAATATGAAGGCCTAGAGCTTGACCTCCCAAGAGGTGACGGGGAAAGGATACTAGGAGATGCACCTCACGGTATCATTCTGTGGCGCAAATGTTACATCATCATCCCCGGCCAGGAGGCATCATTTCTTCCCATAGATCCCCCGCAGCAACCATCTCCTAAGAACTCAAGACTGTCATCTCCAGCACATCCACCTCTAGGACCGTCATCACCACTAGGACCATCGCATCCTGCTTGATCACCGTCTCTAGCACCATCGAATCCTGGAGGTGCGAGCGATGACGACCAAAACACCTCTCCCCGATCACCGTCTGCAGCACTGGGACAAAAGTCTGGTGCGAGCAAGGAACCTGCAGCACCTCTCAAGAAGTCGTGACCACTGCCTTCCAAGCTAAAGAAACCAAAGACTAAAGAACGGAGGAAGAAAATAAAGAAGTCTGAACCAATTATGAAGCTAGTAGGCGATATGACTCGTGAGGAATTGGAGGAGGCATCGCAAGCATATTTAAGGGAGTGGTTTGAAAAAGACGCTGCAGAAAGAAAAATGAAGGAGATGGAGTAGATCTAGCCAAATTAAAGTTTTTTATTAGCATGAAAAAATAAGTCAAGAAGACATTACTGTCAAACTATGATAATTCGTTAGTTAAGTCTTTTCGGAAGAAAAAATAAGGAGAGTTGTCATCCAGTCGTACTATCCTCAGCTCGGGCAGCAAGATCAGCAAGGAGATAGAGATGCTCTAGCTATAGTAGCTATGCCTTTAGAACAACAAATCAAGGTCATTAAGTTTATGGAAGACACAAGTCTCTCGCTTGCTGAAGTTCTAGGGCGAGCCAAACCGCCACCTCCAGAAAAGACTATACCTAAATGGCCCTTTGAGTTAGGCAAGTCTCTAGTTGGGCTTGAATTGGTATGGAAGCTCTCAACTAAGATGTATGAATTCCATCAGTGGTACATGGAGCAGTCGGCCAAGGAAAGAGCGAACATGCTCTTCTTGTTAAACCGATTGATTTTTTCGGTGAAGGTGAGAAACTGTTGTGGTTGAAATTCAAGAATATTTATGAAGTGTACCATCAAGATGCCCTTGATGTCTCTCTCATCAGCGCCTGAGTTCTGTAAGTGTGTGTTTATTAGATGTTAATTTTAGCTCATATTATTATTTTGTCTGGGTGTTGCCCTACTAAATTATCTTTCATTTTATGTAGGATGCAAATTCAGAGGTGCCACCGAGAACTGTACTTCAACGTTGGCTTCATGGACCCAATGCTTGTTAACCAAGATCAAACTCGGATCACCCAAAGGATACATTAGACCGAATATACAAATTCTTGGAGCAACAGAATTATAAGCAATACATATTACTGCCTTACAACTTTAAGTAAGTGTGGGTACCGCCTATTTCCTTACCTAATTAATGTTAGTTAGTTCTAATATGAACATTTATGTACGCAGTTTCCACTGGATTCTTCTTGTAATTATGATTGATCAAAGCAAGGTTATTATGTTTGATTCCTTGAGGAAACCAAAGGACGAGTGCCAAGACATTCAAGACATGCTGAACTTATAATAATTCTAGACCTTTATCTCTATGCAAAAGTTTGATTCCTAAATTTTTACCTAACACTGTATCATTCCTTATTTTAATTCACAGCGCATGGAAATGATTCTGTAAGCATCACCGTGGTGATTTCAAAGAAAAACTTACATTCAGTACAACGTTCCTGGTATGTATAAAGTTTGCATATTTTGTACATTCTATAACACAAATATTTCATAACATGTTTTTTCCACTGAGGTGATTGATATAGGAACAAGGGAATAATTGATGTAGATACTACGTATGTGAGCACATGTACCATTTCGTGAGGGACAAGGTGATATTGGACAATATAACTGTACGTACAATAAACCTATTAATAATTAATCATTTTCTAGCTCCTTATATTTAATTGTTGGTGTAACATTCACATATTTCCAAATTACAGATGATGCATATTAGAGTAGAACTCTTGGAGAAGGAGAGACTTTTGGCAATCCAAGAAGCTCTCATAGGATTTTTGGTGGATGAGATGATAAATCCCAATGGAGAATTTTATTACGATGGACATTCAATAGCCGAACCGAGCAACACCATGACGGGAGGATCCTAAAAATTATGAGGACAAATTATTGTATATATAGTAATTGTATAAATACTAGTTTGATGTGTATAAACTACTAAAAATTATATGTATAGTAGTTAAAATTAATATTATGCATATACTATCATGAAATATATATACGACATGCATACAATACGAGCGTATACATGTAAGGATGTATATGTATAGGTGTATATATATAAGTGAAGCAACAATGAGCATTAATATGGTAAAAAGAAAAAAGGTCTTTAGTCCCGGTTGCATGCGCTTGCATGGAGGCCAGTTTAGTCCTGGTTGGTATTACCAACCGGGACTAAAGGAGGTCTTTAGTCCTGGGTGAATGACCCGGAACTAGGGGGGCTTTAGTCTCGAAAGTGTGGCGGAACACCTCAGATTAACTTAGCTAAAGCACATTTAAGTCGCCTATCATGCGATCATATGCTTTAATAAAGTTAACTCGACGATCCGTCGGATTTCATCCAACAAAAACCACTTGTACAGGACTGAGTTAGCATAGCTCACACGAAGGTGAGTGGTTCCAGAGAATACAACAGATCATCCAGATTAAACAAGTTCAACAATTTATTTCAATACTGGTTCGAAAATCAGAGTTTTACTAGTTCAAGAGCAGTGGAAAAGGTAAAACAGAACGGTGGGAGCTAGCGTCGGGTCGGATGTCCCTGATGAGGCCGATCAGGACATCAGTGATCCCCTTCCTCGCCATCCGAGGAGGGATCCCACTTGACCATCCACCCAGGAGGAAACTGGGACGGCCAAGCACCAACAGCAGCACACTCAGGAGCTTCAACTTCACCTGAAAGAGATGCCACAAACAAGGCTGAGCTACTAAGCTCAACAAGACTTAACCGACCGGTGGGAAAACTACTCCACCAACTTCTAGACATGCAAGGCTCTTTGGCTGAGGTGTTTGTTTGGCCAAAAGCAACTACAGTAGGTCCTTACTTTTAATATTTTAGCTCCGGTTCTAAGTTCATTAACCAGTCTATTTTTGCAACCTATGCTAAGCAACACAGTGTCCAAACAAAATGTGTGTATATATATATATATATATATATATATATATATATATATATATCAAGCATCAAGTTCATATCGTCATCATGTTCCATCTTTACTCAGTGTAGCATAGCGATCAAGTAGTCTCAAACTGTGAGAGGCAGACGAATTAATTCAGGTTTTTTAACCATGCATGGTGAACCTAATCTCACGACATCCGTGCACCACCGAGGGTCGCTTCCTGTGTCCGTCGTCCCCATCAATCCCCTGACCTGTGTCGGGCCCACTTTTCTTGGTGCAATGTTCCACAGACCCGGCCTCTGCCGTTCTGTGACCACACTTGCCACCACATGTGGCCGCAGGGGAAAACTCCGTTCCAGAGACAGTGGATCGAACCGCTCACATCCAGGTTCAATCAGGTACTAGGCTTCCCCATCCCATACTAGGTATGAGATTAGTACTTTCAACACTTGATCACGAACACTACCACTTTCAGACCTTAATCAGATTCAAGTAGACAGACGGGGTGATCCACCGACCACCAAAAAGAGTTCACAAGGCCTTGCCCCGTCCACCGTCCTTATAGTTGTAACCAGAAGGAGAACAACCAACTCCTATAACTCGCGAGTGACATGAAATCACTCGACTTTTACCGAGTCCTATTAAGCATTGCAACTACTCGGGCTTATCAGACTAGTGTTCAGATCAGGGGAACTAAGTCATGCATCTATGGTTTCAAACAACTCCTATAACGTAAATGCACATACATACGAAAGAAGGCATGCACAAGTTTAGAAAGTTGGGGTCATGCTCCAGGGCTTGCCTTCGAGCGGGGCGGAGGCAAACTGGTCTTCTGCGGGTTCTGCTTCAGCTCCTGCGGTCGGCGGCTCAGCTACCGTTCCGTCTTCTGGCACCGGATGCAGCTCGTAGGTGCCGTCGGCGAGATTTAGTTCTACACGAAAGTGCAAATGCAGGGGTTAAACATTTAGTTAGTTATTTCAACAACACTTGCAAGATTTCGCTTAGAAACTTATAGCAAAGCTACAGGAAAAGGTGTGGAAGTCCAAGCCTCAGTTGATAGAGAACAAGACAAAAGGGTCAGATTAGGAGAAACTTATGATCTGACCCTCAGATCTCAGGAATAACTGTACCGGGGTCCTCAGACTTAACACAGAGAAGTCCTCGAAATTTTACACAGATATCCTGGGGTCAAAGAAAAAGATACAGCTGAGCCCTCGGGCGAGGCGGACAAGGGTCGGCAAAACAGACAGGGTCGGGGGAACCGGAAAGGGGTCGGCAGCTTACCTTTAGGCTTACTGGTGAAGTCTTGGGGTCGGGAAGGAACAGACTCAGGCGGAAGGACATGAGGCGCTAAGGCTTGGACGGCGGCAGGGTTCGGCAGTGCTCCAGCGGCGGCGGTGCTTCTTGTGGACGACAAGTAAGCTCTAGCACCGTGCGGAGGAAACAGGCGGCTGGTGGGTTGGGTAAAGCAGGTTTGAGCGGAGAGGGGAAGTTCCTTAAGAGCTTATGCGACAGTGCTCGAGTGCGAACAGAGGAAGGTGCGGCGAGGCAACGATGGCGAAGGGAAGAGAAAGAGTTCGAACAGCGCGAAGATCAAGTCGAAGAGGGTGGAGTGCTCTATCGTGGCGGCGATTGGGCGATGCCTCCATTGGCCGCCAAAGCGGAGCTTCGGGGATAGGATCTTTGGTCATTGGGCACTGGAGATAGAGCTTGTGCACGCGCGGTTTTGCCGGAATGAAGGGTTGGCGTGGGCGAGCACGGGTCGGGTCGCGTCAAGCAGCGGATTGGGTGCGGCAGCTCGACTAGCGTGTGATAGGAAGGAAGGAAGAGGCACTGCAGGCGAGGGCCTGCAGGCGAGGTGACAGGGCGAGCGGTGACGCTAGCAAGCGCAGACCAGCGGCTTTGCCGGGGCACGTTACTGGCGAGGCGGGAAAAAGGAGCTGTCTCTACCGGAGCCGTGGTTGACGAGGGCGGTATCGTTGCGGGGCGCGCGCGTGGGCAGCGCGACTGTGGGGGAGATGAAAAAGCCGGAAGGCATCGGGGCGCGCGGCCGAGGATCCGGGTGAGATGATGAGCACGGGAGGCAAGGCGGTCTGGCGTGGCAGCGGCCAATCCTCTGTCGCAGCGGCGTCAGGGCGCCTGGCGCGGCCGGCGAGGTTCGGGTGAGACGAGATGAGGCGGAAAGGATTGCAGGACGCTTCCGCGCGCGATTGGGAAGGAGGCGCGCTGATCTATCTTGTCATGGCCGGCGACTGGGCGAGGCGGCACTCGTTGGGGAGGTTGAGCCACGCGGCGGCAGGACTCTGAAGCAGGGCGCACGCTGGCTCTGGTGCATTTGGCTCGAGAGATCCGTGGGATCTGGTTTTTGGGTCCACCATCCAGTCTCTAGCTCTCCCACAGCTCCAAGATTTGGAGGAACACTGGTTTCGGGACTTAGAGAAGAGCTGCCGTTTGCTGGGTTGGTGCGGTTTTGTTAGGTTTGAGGGGTCGGGCTGATGGAAATTGCAGATTTGGGGTTTGTCTTGAGATTAACTCGGCTGATTAAACCAGGGTCGTTAGAGAAAGATTAGTCCCGGTTGGATTTTTGAGATATATGAGCCTATCCAACCGGAACTAATGCCCGTTTTTCCACCGATGGGGCATGGGTCTCGTAGGTCAGTACCGCCAAGAAACAAGGTATGGGCTGATCAAACATATGGATGTGTACACCTCTGCGTAGAGTTTTGATCTACCGATAGCTAAGGCTCACGATTATGAGCCTACTTTGTTAAAGCCCCCATGATTAGTCCTTGGGTGGGAATTAGTGTGATGAAAATGCTAGATGAAGGTCGTGGACCGGATTCTAAAATTAAAACCTGAGAAGTGGTAGGGGAGGCAATTTTCCCCTCCAGGACCACAACTCTCATTATATAATATAATAATAATCTCATAGAGAGTCTTTATAAAACTCACCTTTTTAAATCCACCTTGCATATGTGAGATGCTTTAGGCATAGGTTTGCCTCTCAACTATATTCCTTGACCACCTCCCATATTGCATTTAATATACTAGTTAAGGTTGGGATTTGCTGAGTAACTATACTTAGCCTTGCTTTCATCGTACAGGTCTCCAGGTGTTTTAGATTATCTTGTTAGTACCTATGCTTTCCTTCAATGCGTAAGGGTAAAAAACCTTTCTTTTATTAAATTATACACCTTTTATTGCTTAAAATACTGAATTATGATGTTAACTGTATTAGCCTACTGATCTAGGGATTAATACAAGCGATCAGCGGGACTCCTAGAGGAAGGTCCCCACAGTACCCGACCACGTGGTTTATGAATAGTAGTGGCAACAACCAGATCCGTGATAGTGAACACATTTTGCTACACCAATGTACAATCCAATAATGCCTTACAAAAAAGATACATAATCCATGTGTTTAGTGAGTAAAGAAATATAATAAACTTTTAAAGCACACAGCATACATAAAAGCACAAAATCCCATTGAAAAGATATTATACATTTTAACACGGAAAGGGCCAATTTGATTTTATTGAAGATGAACATCATGATGTGATCATATTGCTCTGAGCTTCATTTGGGCACCATGCATAGGATGCAGTGTTATCACGGTATGTGGCGCGTGAGTATATGATGGTGCGAGCTCGAATTCAAATCGCTGAAGGATCATGCACAACGCCAGCTTGGCCTCTAGCAAGGCGAAGTTCTGACCAATGCATATGCGTGGTCCCCAACCAAACGGGAGGAATGCGCCTGGGTCCTTGGATGCCTTGGAGATCCCCTCAGAAAATCTGTCTGGCCTGAACTCGTGCACATCCCTTCCCCAAATATCTGGGTCATGGTGGATGAAGAGCACGGGCAGCTCCAAGATCACACCTGCAGGGTATGTAATGCCTCCAATCTCCATCTCCTTGTATGTTTTCCGGACGAAAGAAATGGCTGGCGGGTACAACCGGAGAACCTCATAAAGGATCATGGTCACCTACAATAATCAAAAAAAAAATCACACATCTGTTCATTGCACGGTCGTTTCCAAAATAAAAAGTAACCTAAATATTGACTCACGGTTTTGAGGCGGCTCAGGCCTTCATAGTCAGGCTTGTTTTTGCCGAACAAACCTAGCACCTCCTCCCTTGCACGGTCCTGCCACTCTGGGTGCATGCTTAATACAACCATTGTCCACGTGAGCAGCACAGATGTGGTCTCCATTCCTGCAAAATAGAATACCTTGCACTCCTCGATAACTTCTTCAATTGTCATCCCCTTGCTTGATTGACCATTCTCTTCTGTTTCTCTCATGTTTGACTCCAACAATAGGCCCAATAAATCATCTTCGGTGCTTTTGCCTTGTTTCATTGCTTGAATCCTTTTCCCAATTATATCTCGCAGAATTGATTCGACCTCTTTGTTGTTTTTTCTCATCTTTCTGTTGTTTCTGGTAGGCAAGGACCTGACAAAAGTAAACCCCATAATTTTTTAGTACAGGAGGACAAATAAAGAGGGCTGGCAAACACTAATATATTTTTCAGATGATGAACGAAATCATCCGGTCATCTAATCAAATGAGTATACTATGTAATTGTTCGATACCTAGTATCTCAGTGACTAAAATCATTCAATGTTTGAAAAACTGTTCTTAACTGTTAACTTATTAAACAGTATGGATTTCAGAGTAGTACTAACTCACATGTAACCAGGAATCATAATCTTCCGAATGTTAGTCATGACAAGCTCAGCTTGCTCGGCTTGTAGCTGGAAAATCCTTCTACCTTCATGGTAGCTGCTGCTGAATGCGGTGCGAGAAATGACGTCTCCAGTGAGGTTCTGCAGCTCAGGCCAAACGTCCAGCTCCAACAAAGCGTCGGAGCCGAGGGATTCGGACCATCTACTGACCAGCTCTTCGCAGCACGCAGAAAACGCTGGCAACATGCGCTGCAGATCGATAAACACAACAATGGATTCCAAAGATCAATTATGCATACTCCCGACCACGTTTGTAACGTATATGAACCATACACAGGAAAAGGAAAATTAAATTAGTATTGTATCAGAAACTCTGTTTACCTTGAGCTTCTCAAGATGGAATGCAGGATTGAGGATCCTCCTGTGCTTGACCCATTTCTCACCCTCATGGCTCGCCACGCCGTCGCCCAGCATCTTGGACAGCGCCGGGAACTTGAGCTTCTCGAAGTGGCCGAACTTGTTGGACAACACGTCCTTGCTTAGCTCAGGATCGACGATGGTCACCTTGGGGTTGGGGCCGAACCAGGACATGCTCATCTTGCCGTGCTCCTGGACAATGTTGTGGACGAACGGCGTGACGCGGTGTGCGATATCATGGCACCGCAGCGGCAAAGGCTTCGACCAGGCCTCCTTGGCCAGCCGGCCGTACTCCTTGAGGTCGCCGGTGAGGAAGCGGTAGGACGTGCCGCGGATGCCCTGAGCACGCAGCGCCCGCTCGAGCCGCCGAGGCCGCCACCACATCTGGTGCAGCAGCCCGCCGACCTTCCACAGGAGCACCAGGGCCAGGAGACCTCCGAGCAGGATGCTCCACGGCACCGAAGCCGCAGCGGCAAGCGGCGCTCCAAGAACCATTGCTTTGTTGACGACCAGTGGGCTGAGCGAAGACAGAGTTTGTAAGCTAAAATGATGGTGCGAGTGGACTTGACTTGAGATGGGTATGATACGGCATTTGGGCTCAGGTTAAATAGAGGCGCCAGTTTGGCTGGAATAGTCTTGTGCCCATTTGTTTATTGAGGTGAGTAAGACTAATGGGGCAACCTGGTCAGCCATGCCCTGCTGCTCCCAAGGAACTTGGTGGTGAAGCCATTGTGATGAGAATGTGAATCGTTGGATTGGTGAGGAAGTAATGACGCTCAGGCCGGGCACCGCGCGCCCATGTGATGAGTTGCTTCCTTGCTGCTTCCTCTTGTTGCTACGAGGTCAGGCAGGGCAGAGTCAGAGTGCCATGAAACTATATGCAATTAGATATTATTAAGTCCCCGTATCAAGGTGCCTTCATATCGCCATGGCATTATAAAAGAGTAAATTGTACATCGTACATGTATCCCGGTTAGCTTCTTTTCTTTTTTACTTAGGATAATCTATCGACTCGGGCGCCCGTGCACAGGCTAATAATTTTGAGAGCTTGTATTAGAAAGTTATTTAAAAATTAAATCCAAAGTAACCTGTGACTCTCTAAATTTATTTAATATTTTCACACAATACTCATATAGATATGTACTTATCTTTATTCATTTGTAATCCATTTTTAATTGTAATTATATACTTTTTCATCCATATTCATTAGTTTTTCGCTTTGCATCGTACCTCCGCACATTATGTTTAACATAAAAATCTATATTTTTTCATCTCTTCCTCCCATACACGTATAAATGGTCAGTATGGTGGCACACATCATGCATATATACTTAACTAAGTATTTTCTATATTAACAATGATAGAAATAGAAAATTTAGAATCATATATTAGTTTTCTTTATTTCTTTATAATGAACATGCAGATAATTAGATTAAGTTTTAGGTGTTTTACTTTAGGATATTTTTAATAACGATATACGTGGGTAATGTAAATACAAATTTAGAAAGATATAAGTTATTTTTTATATTGATGCATGTTACTTTAGAAAGGTATTTTAGATAAAGATTATGATGTTACTTTTGATTATTTTTTATAATGGTAGAGGTGGGTACATTATTTAGATATAGGTTTAGGATTTTACTTTAAATATTTTGATTATTAGATTCTATAGGGTTGATGTGTGGATGTTTCTCATTTTGCAAGAATTTTTAGAATTTATCTTTTTTCCCTAGCGCATCTCGTGAGAATTAACGCGGAGTCTCCAGATGAAAAAAGATGAGGGTGCATAGTTGACAATAAAAACTATTACCTTGAACTCTCTCTCATTTGCTAAATATTCTAACACAATACTTATATAGATATATACTTATTATCTTCATCAAACTTTTATAGATTTTAGTTAGTAATTACTCCATAACATTTTTAATTTTCATCCATATTTATAATCTTTCATTTTTCACTTTTCATGACAGGTATTGCACTTGAATTTTTTTAATCGACCTTAAGTTTAGGCTATATTTTTAACATTCACATCTATGTTCTTATCATTTTCTATGTATATTTATAAATGTTAATAAACATTGTGGGTATATATATTCTAATTATTATTTTCTATACAAAAATATAAGAAATGGACAATTTAGAATCATATATTCGTGTACCTTGGGTATATTTTTAATAAATGTGATTTGATTCAAATTTAGGTTACATCATGTTCTGTTTTTAATGGCATATGATGATAGCTTAGATGCAAATTTAAGGGGTTACTTTAAGTTATTTTTATAATGTTAGTTATAGTGGTGGACAATTTAGATGTAAACTTAGTGGTTATTTTAAATTATTTTTTATAATAGCATAAAAGGGGTAATTTACATGAAGATTAGGGGTTACTATAATTTATTTGATATAATGGTATATGTGGATAATCTATATATAGAGGGTTACTTTAGGCTATCTTTATAATGGTATAGGTGGCTAATTTTTTTAGAAAATATAATAGGTTTCATGGCTATGCCCTTGTTTACTTCACCCCCAACTCCCAACTTTGGCACTATGCAAAAAGAAGATTCCCCATCACATCAAACTTGCGGTACATGCATGGAGTACTAAATGTAGATGAAATTAAAAACTAATTGCACAGTTTTGTTGTACTTTGTGAGATGAATCTTTTGAGCCTAATTAGTCAATGTTTGGACAATAATTCACAAATACAAACGAAACGCTACAGTGTGCTACAGTGCCAGCACAGTAATTTGGCACCTCCCAATTTGGCCAACTAAACAAGGCCTATAATGATTTGAGTCTACCGATTGATGGCTAGATGTTTTGATTTTTTGAAAGAATTTCTAGGATTTTTCTTTTTTTTCTATGGTGTCCACCTATAATCCTAGATGGCTTCATGTGGAAGCTTCAGTTGGTAAAGTAAAATTCCAACCGGTCAGTTCCAATGGTATACCAAAAAATTTCCTCCCCAACCACGTCACAGCCCACGTGCACTCTAGCTTTTCCGTTCCTGTGGGCCCCTCTCTCAGGTTCCCTAAAGATATAGGGGGTGTTTGGATACGAGGTGCTAAACTTTAGCAGGGTCACATCGGATGTTCGGATGCTAATTAGAAGGACTAAACATGAGCTAATTACAAAACTAATTGCACAGATGGAGTCTAATTCGCGAGACGAATCTATTAAGGCTAATTAATCCATCATTAGCAAATGGTTACTGTAGCACCACATTGTCAAATCATGAACTAATTAGCCTTAATA